>NC_050582.1:45697429-45980684 GCF_011100635.1 Trichosurus vulpecula | reverse complement strand
CCAGGCCTTCCTAACTGCAAGAGCAGTGCTCCATCTACTACAACAGACTGCCTATCAGGGTATCCATATAAGAAACTGGATGGTAAGAAGAATTTGCTAACAATTAGGACTACCTAAAGGTAGAAACAGGATGCCTTGGGAGGTGATAAGTCTTCCAAGTAAAGACCGGGTACCTACTGTTCTGGTTGAGTCATTTTTCAGTCTTGTCTGACTCTCTGTGACCCAATTTGGGGCTTTCTTGGCAGAAATACTGGAATGATTTGCCATTTCCTTCTCCAGTTCATTTTACAGATGAGGAAACTGAGGCAAACTGGGTGAAGTGACTTACCCAGGGTCACAGAGCTAGTAAGTGTCTGAGGTCACATTTGAACTCAGGTCCTCCTGACCCCAGGTCTATCCACTGTACTCACTGTGGAGGCACTATATTAGGGAATTCATCTATAGGTACAAGTTGTACTAGATGTAGATGGCCACTGTGTGCCTTTCTAGTACTGAGTTTGATGATTCTTTAATGTGTGTGTGTGTTTAAGTTTTGTCTATGAAACTTAGTCTTGCTCTCAGTCTTTTGGGTATACTTAAGGATGCCACAAAGATTAATGAGTTAATGTTAGTAAAAAAGGTTTGAAAAGTCTAGTATGAAATATAGAAATATAAAATGTTACCATTTCCTTTTCTCACAATGATTTTGAAATATTCCATTTAAGTTTGACAGTCTTTGGAAATTCTAAGGCTGAGAACCCATCTTGATATGCTTCTCTTGGAAGAAAAATGGTCCTGCCATTTGTATGCTCGGAGCTTAAAAAACTTAACAGTTGATCATATCCTTTCTACTTGTTTATGCAGTTCAATAGGGACTGATTACTTACTTAAATACCAAAGAAGTTCTCAGGGAAAGAAATCACAATCTTTTTAGTTTGGAGAAATAGAACCGAGCTTCATTTCCCCTTTTGTGTAGCCAGCATTCTGAATGGTAAAGAAACTCAAAGAAATCTCCAACCTTTAGTTGAAGACCTTCAGAGTGAGGCATATTTAGAATGGAAGGTTTATGCTTTGAAGTACTCTGAGACTTTTCGTTAAGTCAGAAGCCATGAATTCAGTATTTGAGATCCTTGAATAAATTAGAGACACTGAGGTTTCATGTTTTCTCTACCAAGGGTTTCAGAGTATTTGTTGGTGTCTCCGGGCAACAGAGTAGAATGTTTTTTAGCAGAATCCTGTTTTCACCAGACAGCTTCTGTGTGAGCTAACTTTAATTAACAGGAGGATTTCAATTTCCACGTAACAATATACTCAGACAATGAAGCAAACTGCATCCACTGTATTTGTGATATAGGATTCTCAACAAAACCAAGTAGCTTAGAAGTCCAGAAACAGAGATTTCTTTGCCTGGATTATACATGAAAGGTACCACCCATTAAGATACCAGTATTAAAACTAGAAGGAAATCATGAAATATAGGGATTTTAGCAATGCATTTTGACTATCTAGTCAGCCCTAATTTACAATACATTAATTATACAATTAATATATGGTGTTTACATTTAAATATATAATTCAAATTCCAAATGAAATCTATGTTATACCATATGCAGAATATATTAAATAGACACAAAAATAACTGTGAACTACTAATAAGCAAACAAAATAAAGATTAGGACCAAGACTGAGGATGACAGACAAAGCTATAACAGAAATAGAAATACATACATGCAAGTAAGTATATGATCTATATATGCGTGTAGAAACACACACGCGGACCATCAAATCTCAGTGTCAGAGGGGGCCCTCACACACAATCTACAGGTAGTCTAACCTGTTCCTATGGATGAACCCTGCCCGATACAATGTCTCCAATAGAGAAGCTTCTATTTAGACTTCATTTGCAAGAGTATCATCTCCCAAAACAGACTGTTCCCACCTTACATAGCCCTAACTGTAAACAACTTCTTTCTACCATGGAGACAAAATCTCTTTCTTTGAAATGTCTACTCACTGCTCCTAATACTACCCTCTGGGGCCAAGCAGAAAAAAATAAAATTCGTTCTTCCACATTACAACCCTTCAAATACTTGAAGACAGCTATCAAGTTCCATACCACCCCCCAACTCCATCCACTGGACTCCCATACTTTCTTCTCCAGATGAAACACTCCCAACCCCTTCAGCTGAGCCTCATATGTTATGATTTCAAAGCCCTTCACCATGCAGGTGTTCCCTCTAGCTTGTCAATATCCCTCCTATAACGTGGTACCCAGCTCTCCAGATGTAGTCTGACAATGAGGCTCTTGCCTCCCTCACTTTGGCCCCTGCTTCTCTTAACATTAAATAGTTACAATATGAAACTATCAGTCGTTTTGCAAACAGAACTTCCAAAAATTCCTAAATGATTCCTTCTCGAAGGTAACAAAAGACAAAGAGGTTTTCATTCTTTTTGAGATGCAAAGTACTCAGAAAATACACTGAAGAGTTAAATTCAGTTTTTAAAAGTTTTTGCTTTCAATTTTGAACATATAATGCGGTTGACATCTGCCTTTGGAAAAAATAAAGAAAAGAGGGAAAATTTACATCTGTTGGTAGAAAAAAAAGTGTTCAGATGGAAATGTTTTGAAGAAAGAGCAGAAGAGAAAATGGAGGGAGGGCAAAGCAGGTTGTTTACATGGAACGTTGGCGACACCTAGTGGCTGTTTTCATGTATTGACTTTCCCCCTCGTAATATAATGTTGTGTAGGAAAGTGTCTATACTTTGCTTACAAAAAGCATACAAGGTTTTCCCTGAAATTTTTAACCCATTTCACCATAATGCTTTAATACAGTGTTGACAGAGCCCAAAAGGGAATGAGAGTAGGAATACAGGTACAAGCCATCATTGAAATAAGCTTCAGAAATTCCCTGACACAAAGACCACAAGAGATGATTGGTTGGAGTTTGAATGGCTTCACATACAGTTGAACCTGCTCGACATGACATGGTTGCAGGCCTAAAGTCCCATATAGCTCCCAGTTGGACATGTGTGGCTCTGGAAAGCTGTTCTTTTGCAACTCAGACTGTGGAATAACTGATCACTAATGCTTGTTGACTGACTAAGCTTGGAGGCACCTATGAGTCTCTCTCTCTCTTTCAGCCCTCAGGCCAATTAAATCCCATATTCATTCCAGACATAAAAGACTTTTATTCTCCAAGGTGAATAAAGAGAGTATTCATGCTGCATTATTCCTTAATAATTAGTTTCCAAGTATCCAACAATAGTCAAAATACTTTTTCCTTAACCTTTATGCTCTGGACTAATACAGAGAGATGGACAGAGAGGTAGAGACGCAAGAGAGATGGAGATGTAGGAAGTAGACAAACAGACACACAGGTAGACAGAGACAGAGAAACAGAGATGTAGGTAAACAGACAGACAGATGGACAGACAGAGGTAGGTAGAAGCAAAGAGGAAGATACAGACAGAGAAGTAGGTAGGTAAATAGATAAAAAGAGTGACATGCTTTTTACACATTTTTTTCTTTTCATATTCATGCATTCTTAGAGGTTTTTTGTTCTTTCTTTTTTAATCCACGCTTAAGGATCAATGCATAACTGTTCTATGATATCATGACAGCATTTTGCAAGCTGCAGTACTAGAGAAATGGGAGCTATTGTCATTATTTTAAGCAGCGTGGCACTAAAGTAATGAGGCTGATTTCCAGACGTCCTGAACGGCCAGGAGTGGCCACGAGTCTCCAGACTTTCCAGTCATGCCCTATAGCCACATCTGGATATGGATATAGCTGGCTGCCCTATGCACTGTGGGGGCACACTTCTCTGTGTATTTGCACACTGTCTAGCCAATCAGAAACTTTTTCTGAACTGCTATTATCTGAAGCAAGTGTAACGCATATAAACCCAAGGTCTCTCTGATCACAAAGGCAAATTCAAGTGAAACATCGGGCATTTGATGCCAAGTTAGAATGTGTGCCTTTATAAGTCAATTACTCATAAAGATTCTAATTATATAATTCATAAAACATCATGAATTAACAGAAGAATGTGGTGTGTTCAGAGATACATATACGCATGTATGTGTGTGTATATATATATCTATATATACACATATACATACATGTGTGTCTGTGTGTGTGATTTTGGAAAGAGATAAAACTGTAGAGGAGCTGGTGTCTCAACATTTATCTAAGTTCTAGCTTCCTCCCTAGAATTCTAGAGAAATTCCCCTTAGGTGAGATCACAGACCTTCTCTCTTGATTGAACTTGCAGCCCACAGGGGAATCGATTCCTTTGCATATTCTGGCTTATTCTTATCTGTATATACTGCTCTGATTTCTGTTTGTTTTCTGCTTCAATAAATGAATTTATTCAAAAAAAAAAGAATATGGTGTGCTGAGAGGCAACAGTGTTGTGGAAAGACTACTGGAGGGCAGACTTAGAAGACTTTGGTTGGAATGCTGAGTCTGGAACTCGTTAACTGGATGACTGTGGAATGGTCACTTCACCTCCTTAGGCTTCAGCATCCTCATCTGTAATACCTCATGAACCCCTGATTTAATATGTGAAGGTGCCTCAGTGGATGGTCTGCAAAAGTGACTGTGGCCAGAAACCAAAACAATACACCTCATCACTTTGTGGCCAATCAGGAGGTAAGCCTCTCCAAATTGAGCTAGGCTGGACCTCTGCTAACAGACATCCAATCTCACTGCTGTGTCTGTGATCAAACGCCTTTCCATCTTCGTACTAAATGCTAGAGCTGGCACAGTCATCTTCTATGTCCTGATAAGGCAGCTGAAGATGACTTTAGTGAGGGTGGTCTCATCTATCAAATGCAGACAGTAGTGACGTTCCCATAGTGCTTTAAGGTTTACCAAAAACGACCTTCTGTCACTGGAGCCTGACAACCACCTGTGAAGGTAAGTTTCTACTCTACAGATGAGGAAAAGGACTCCCAGAAATTACGTGATTTTTTGTCCCTTTCCTCCCCTCTTCATAGCAAACATAAGAGGCAGGCATAACTGGAGGCCAGATCTTCCAGGCCCCATGTCCAGTGCCTCTGCAGATGGTTGCTACTGCTTCTATTACATCAGTTTTATAAGGTCATGACAGAAGTACTCTGTAAACTCTAAAAGCGTTTCTACAAATGTGGGTAGTTATTTAATTTTTAAATGGACCCAATCTCCTACACACTAAAACTTCTACTAAAAACGAGTATTTCCCACAGAACAGCTCTGCTCCTTGTCCTTCCCCTCAAAGGAAACAAAGAGGGGATGTTTGCTATAGCCACCAAGCTGGAGCCAAGACTGGGGCTTCAGAGAGCCAGCCATTTGTGGGAAATGCGGCCCATTTTAGGAACTGCTATAGAACCACTGTTTGGGTTGTTGGCTTCTAGTCATAATCTTTTCTTGCCTGAGAAATCTCAGTTAAATCGAAACTGTGGCCACTATTCATGCACTACCTCCATGAAAGTCCTCCTCTGACTCCTGTGTCAACGTGTGGAGGTGACCCCGAGCTCTCAGAGATCATGCTGGAGGAATGCCAGCTTGGAGACATGCCACCGCCCCAAGCTTGGAGTCCAGGGCCAGCTAGGGGCTGACAGAAAAGATGGACTCGTTACCAGGCTGGCTACAGAGGAACAACTTTGGGGGATGAGAAAGTCCCAGGCTCAGATTTTGCCTTACCATGATACTTACCGATTGTGAAACAATGGAAGTCCCTAGGCCTGTCCGAAATGCATTTTCCCCATTGGGAAAATGGGGATAATAAGCACTTCCTAGATATCTGTCCTTCTGTATGTAAAGTGCTTTGAAAGCCCTAAGGTGCTACAGAAATGCCAGGTATGATGACTACGATCATTTCCCATGGGTCCATTTATTATCTCTACATAGTCCATTCATATCATTCTACAGACATCTCAAATGGAACCCAGTATCTTCCTTCTCTCCCCACCCCCATTTGCTTAATACCCCATTTCTGTCAAGGGGCACCACTATCATCCCAGTCATACAAGCTGGCAGCCGCAGAGCCATCCTTGACTCTCATCAGCTACTAAGACTTTGATTCTGTTCTTGTTCAGTCATGTCTGACTCTTTGTGACCACCCCCCGCCATGGACCATAGCACAACCACCTCTGGAAGTCTGTCCACATTCATGTTTGTTGTTTCCACCCTTCATATTACATTCACATAACCACCAACCAAGTTCAGGCCCTTTTTACTTCTCACCCAGACTATTGCAAGAGCCTCCCAACTGGTCTCCCTGGCTCCAGGGTCTCTGCCCTCTCCAATCCATTCTCTCCCTAAAGCTCTGGTTTGACCACATCACTCCCCCTGCTGGGAAGCTTCATCCTGCCACTAGGAGAAAACATAACTCCTCTGTTTGGCACTTAAAGGCCTTCACAATCTAGTTCCAACCTATCTTTCCCCACTGATTTCACACAGTAATGTGCCTCTCCCGCATGCTCTATGTTCCTGCACGTTGGCCTATTTGCCATTTCCCCAGGAGGCATTTTATCTCCTGCCCCCATGACTTTGCACAGCCATCTGCCATGTCTGAAATGTATGCCTTCCTCACACTTCCACCCTTTAGAATCCAGAACTCCCTGCAAGACTCAGCTAAAGTGCTACCTCTTACAGGCATACTTTCCTGACTCCCCCCAATGGTAGTGTCCCCATCCCCTGAACTGACTTGGTTTATATTTTTTATTTCTTACCTGGCTACATGCTGCCCTTCCCCACCTCACCTCCAAATAAAATGTAAGTTCCTTGGGAGCAAAGCCCGTTTCAGTCTTGTCTTTGTATCTCAAAACATAACATGGCGCCCAGCATACTTAATAAATGTTTGTTGAATTATAGTCATTTATATCATCTGGCAATATTGGGAACAGGATGGGGAAAAAATGTACCTTTTGTCTAATTATGTCCTAACTTCCAATGTCTAGAGAGACCTCTAGAGTCAAGTCAATGCAACAGGTTTGTTTTTCTGGATACATACCATGGCAGTTCTCGATTTGATAAACCAATCAAAACGAAATTGAGGAGCATTGCGCACACACTGCCGTAACTCTTCATACACATTCTCCTTGTCAAAACCCATTTTATGGAGCATACAAATCAAGAATCTATCTTCCTCTTCAGTGTAGTTCTTCCCTTTGTTGGTTCCATACTGAATGCGCAGCTGATGAAATGGTGCCTTGTATCTTGCAATCTGAAAACGAGATAAACAACAACTGTGTCTATTTGGGTACACGAGGGCAAAAGTTTGACCACTACCTCATTACTAGCAGCCTAATGATTCCAAACTTAGAGGAAAAATACTACTTTGGCGTCCAGGGCTTTCTTGATACTGATCCGGCGCTGAATTCTAGCTTCTCCTCGTTCAATTTGAGCCATGATTCTTTCGATATCTTGTAGCTCATTACAACGCTCCCAAAACACAGCTGAAAGACAGAAGAATTTACTTTTTAATAACAACCTGTCACCCACACCAAATGCACACAACAAGTGGACAAATTGGATTTGATGGCATTGACTAGACTGGAAAGGACAGAGCACTTAATAGAGTAAAAAGAATACGTGTTTTACTTACATGAATGCGTGGTACAATGGATTATGGACTACCAAGGATCTGAGACTTACCTGTGCAGGGCCTCAATGGTGTTTTTTCATTCCTCAAGAGATACTCCAGTTAGACAACGGATGCAACAAATGAAAAATGATTTACAGTCCAAAATTTTGTAACAAATTCCCCTTCCTTAAAACAGCATGGAATCTTTTATGATTGCAAATAATGAAAGTGATTCAGAATCCCAGGATCTCTGAGTTGGAAGACACCTTAGGGACCCCACTATATTATCTCATTTAACCTTCACAACAATCCTGGGAAGCAGATACCATTACTATGCACATTTTGCAGTTGAGGCAACTAAGGCAGATATTGCTAAAGTAACTTGATCAGGGTCACACAGCTAGTCTGAGGCCAGATTTGAACTCAAACCTTGCCTTCTCCAGTCCCAGTGCTCTATCCACATACCATCTAGATGCAGAAATCTAAGCATACACTGTGACCACAGTATGGCCCTAACCTATCAGCCTAGTTACCCTATCAAAAAAGGTCATGAGGGAAGTCTGCTATAACCTACTTGGGATGAATCCATGCTGGCTCTTTATGATCACTGTTTCTCTTCTCTTTCTCCCAAACCATCCCCCTTAATGATGTATTCTAGAATTTTGCCAGAAGTAGAAGTCAAATTCACTAGTTTAGAGTCTGCAGATACCACTGCCTTTTTTTCTTTAAAAAAATGGGCCTTTTTCCTTCTTCAGTCCTATTGACTGATAACTTTCAAAGATCATCAACAGCAATGAAATAATCAGATCTGCCAGTTCCTTCTCCTCAGGCATGCCTGAAGCTCACAGAAGACAGCTAGAGGCTTTCAAACCATTTCCTTCCTGATCTTGGGCAGTCACTCCTTCCAAAGCCAAAGATCATTCATCGTCAACTGATTCTGGATTTGGGTGCACCTGACACTATTCCTACAGGATGATACTAATCTTCTGAATTCATCCTCAGTCATTTGTCCTGACTTCCATCTTTTATTTAAGTCATTTAAATGTGAAAATGAAATAAAAATAAAATGTGTATTTGGTTTTGGATAAAGAAAAATTAAGTCTTTTAAAATCTGAGTTTATCACTGAGTTCTCCAGGTATCCAGGTAGCTTATCAGAATCATTTCTGCTCCTACCTTCAGAAATTCATTCCTGAAAAGCTCCTGCCCATCTTAGGCCAACCGCCCCTTTACAATATTAAGCTATTAGAGGCAGATAAGCAGCCCAGTAAATAGAATGCTGAGACTGGGGTCAAGGAAACATGAGTTCAAATTTGGCCTGGGCAAGTCATTTAAGTTCTCTTTGCCTCAGTTTTTTCAACTGTAAAAATGGGGATCATAATAGCACCTTCATCCGAGGGTTGTTGTGAGGATTAAATGAGATAACATTTGTAAAGTTCTCTGCAAACCTTAAAGTGTTTTATAAATGCTAGCAATCATTATTATTACTCCTCATTAGTCAAAACTCAGTCCAAATACAAATTCCCTTTATAATTTCCTCCATGAAATTATCAGTAGGGCAAATTCCAAACTGATCACTTTTGACAGACAGATAAGGCCATCAGATGCCCAGACAGATGGAGTTTCCCATTATTACAGTATCATGTTTCTATGTCATGTTTGATCTGTTTCCCAAACCCATATCTAATTTTTTCTTCTGTCCAGGTAGTCTGTAGTAAACCGTTGCAACATTACTTCCATTTGATGCCCACTGATCATCATCATGTTTCTCCCCTCAGATTCCCAAATTCCCTCACATGAGTTCTTAATATACAAAGCTATTCTACTATATCTTGCATTTATTCTATTCCTTCTAAATAAGGTATATATTCTTCCGGAGCCAAATTCTAGATGTAAGTCCCATCACTCAAAGTCTCAGTAAGATTTATATTAGAATCATCCTGTTTATTACCCACCCTTTGTGCATTTGTATGTAACATCTGAGGTCCCAGGTTTTACATTCCTGATTCATTGACTATTAAGACACAAGCCAGAAATATGAGACCTTGGGCCCCCCATTAGTGCAGACCTATACCCTCACAGTTAACTAAAACTAAACTAACCTCCAAGGGTAAAAATTCAGGGCACAATGTGTTGCATTTCTTGCTTTCAATATTTAGCAGGTAACACACTTTTAGGTGGTTATGTTAACTAATTAGTGCAGTGCTTTTAATGACCCCAAGCTTCTCCCTGAAATAAAGGCCAATCTTTTAACATCAGTATTAAATTGCAGTGATACTGCATGGCTGCAAGCTATGGAAAACCATGTTCACTGAAGACATTATCTTACAGGTTACCCAAAGGGCAATGCAGAGACTCGTTGTGGGCATCCAGCATATCAGCAACAAAGAAGAGTCTACCAGAAAAGGAGGTGGGCCAATCCTGTGGCACAGGCTAACCAGTGTTCTGTCCATCCATCTCCGGATAGTGTTAAAAAAGAATCTAGAAAAATACCCTCAGGACAGTGTATGGACTCTTTGGAAGCCTCACCGGAGGACTTGGAGGAGAGATTGGATTGCAATCTGCACTGCTGGAGGGAAGCCTGCACTGATGAGATCACAGATGCACTAAAAATAAAAGTATCAGCTGAAATATTCTAAATCAGATTCATATATGGAAATTACCATGATCCAGAGGGAAATAGTTTAATATTCTACTTTCATGTAAGTTTCACACCTTTAAGTTAAAATGATCTTTAAACAAGCCAAAATCCTATTTGAGATTAAAAATAAAAAGAAATGAATAAAACTAAGCTGAGACATTGTTTCAACCAATGTACAAACCTGAATATTCAATGACCTCCTCAGGTGATTTTCCCTCCACCTCTCGGGCAATATTATCTATATCATCACGCCCATACTTCTCATTAGCTTTAATAAACTGGTTAAAATCTCGTTTGTTCCAGTTTGTGAATCCCTGTAAGCCAAAAGAAAAACATCGCTATTAACGGAAAACTGAAGCCAGACTTGGTGCTTTTTGCATATTACTGTTAATAACGTGGAAGACTGTTTAAAACACCTTCTGTTATATACTTTTAATATCAAAAAATATGATAGTGTTTTATTCCAGAATCCAGAGTTATTGTATAAATAACTCTTCTCTTTTATCAAGAGAATGGAATCCTTTTGATCAACTAAAGGTTAATTTGCAGTTCTAAAACTGGAGATACTTTGTAATTTTTAATTCCAAGGCTTATTAATTTTATTTATAGAAAATTTATAAAAAATAAAATTTTATAGACCTAATATCATTACTGATCAATAAGTGGTAATAACTACATAGGCAGCTAGGTGAAACAGTGAATAGGGCACTGGGGTTGGAATCAGGAAAACCCTGAGTTCAAATCCAGCCTGAAACAATTACAAGCTATGTGACCCTGGGCAAGTCACTTCACCCTGTCTGCCTCAGTTTCCTCATCTATAAAATGAGCTGGAGAAGGAAACGGGAAACCACTCTAGTACCTTTGCCAAGAAAACCCCAAAATGGGGTCACAAAAGTGACAGAGCTGAATACAACTGAAAAACAACTGGGACAACAACAAAAATGATATTTCTTTGAATTTTCAAGAAAATAAAAGTATCAAATGTAGCTATGCATAGTCGATACAGTACAGGACATGAGATCAGGAAGACCTAGATTTGAACCGGACCTCGGGCATTACTAACTGTACAAGTGTGGGCAAGTCAATTAACCTCTCCAAGGATCTCTCCTCACCTCTAAAATGGGCAGAACAGGGTTGTTGTGAGGATCAAATGATATAATGGATGTAAAGTGCTTTGCTAACCTTCAGGAGTTATAGAAATATAGGCTGTTATAAAATAGCATCTTCTTATTACTACATTCAAGCAAATCATAGAGAGACACTTAGCAAGAGTAAGGAGTTTTCATATAGATTCACCTTCCATTACAGAATTCTATTTTCTTGTTTTAAAAAAGCAATCACTCATTAAGTAAATCATTTTTTAACTTCAGTTAAAATGCTGGAGAAATGTTCCCACCTTAGACTGAAGACCATAGCAAGGCTAGGAGAGGACACAAAAGACCCTCCCACCATCATCAGCAGAAGCAGCCGCAGCAGCAGTAGCCTATGGCAGAGGCTAAATGCAATAATCCCTTTCCTTGCCCTCTAACGGCAGGAAAAGGTGAGGGAAGAGATGATTCCCCCAGAAGAGAAATATTGACAGAGGACTGACACGCAGACAACAGATAACCAACATGGAACTAGTCCCCTCAATGTTTCGAGCCCATTATACTTTTTCTCTCTACTCCAGCAGAAACCAGGCAGAAATGGTTAAGTACACAGAAGAGGTGGAGAATATGGCCAGATGTTTTAAAGAAGCAATAAAGAAAAACTTGGAAGCATGGAGGTCTGGATTTCCCAGAAGCTCCTACACGTTCCATACATCAGGGCTCACATACACAACAAGCACTAAGTAAAGCTCCCACTATGCACCAGGCATCGCACTAGAAATACAAAGACAAAAAAATGAAACAGTCCCTGACCTCAAGAAGTTTATGAAAATGTCTTTTAAATCCACAAACTGTTTCATTTTGTAGTTTGAATTTCTGGATAAATGTTTCTTTGATTGGAATCCAGCAATTTTGAATGGCAGCCATTTTTCTAAACTGTGGTCAGTCCACAGAGCTTGCTGATATGTTAAAAAAAACACATTTGTTTCCATTCAAATGTTAAGAATTTGGATGTATTAGTGCAACAAAAACTAGGGAAATATGGAACAGAATTTATCCCCCAAATCTTTGTCACTCTCTACATGTTATTCCAAACCACTGTACTTAAATCACTTAACTGTACTTAAAAGGATATTGGAAAATTGAATTTGTATAAATATCATACTGTCTCCATAATTTCACTAAAAGATATCACACTATAACTAAGTGTTTTAACTGATCAGGGTATTAATTAACATAACTTAGAAGTCACCAGGGGAGAAACTTTACATATACACTCATTCAAGGGTGTCAGAGTAAATGTTTAACAACTGACTCTCTGAGGGAAAAAAAAACATATGCCTCAGGACATACTTTTAAGTTTAATCTGTGTTATTAACATTTTTTCCATCACTTTCTAGACTACACAATCAACAAAACAATAAATCAAGCCCTGACTTTTTTCCAAGGTGTAGATAAATGCTCACACTGAAAATCTGACAACCAGCTGCTCACCAACAAACAGGAACTAGCTGTAGCACATCCCTGCACTCAGCACCCCCTGGCCCCCCTAAAAAATCTAATTTTTCAAAATACACCATTGACTGCAAAACAGCTCAAGTAAGCTAGAAAAGATTTAAGAGGATCTTAAACCTAGTGCTTCCCCCCTGTCCACCTTGCTATTCCTCCTTTTTCTTAAAAAGAAAAAAAATGTAGTTCCCTTTTAGGGTAATAAATTCACCTACTGAGAGTGGTGGGGAGACCTCCTAGCCTCTATATTACTCCTTAAACTTGCTCTGTTCAAATGCATTCAGCAATCTTCATTCATAATATAGCAACTAGGCAAGCCCAGTAGAATTTATAAGAGCATAACAGCATAGCTCCATTTTTCTGCGTTCGGGAAAAAATGAAAATAAGATATAAATATGGCAATGCTTTGATTCACTTCTGTGAATGTTCCTAATGTGCTGTAAACTGACTATAATTTCAAACTAGACTTTAGCACCTGTGGGCACTCAATTTGAAGAATAACAAATATAATTTTTAAAAATTCACTAAAAGTACATTAACAATGTACAACAAAACATATAGCAAATAAAAAAAAAACTCACTTCCAGCCATGGTCTACCTTCTAAAACAAGAGAACTTCCCTATCACAAAACCTTATACATAAGTAGGTATTCAAATATTGATTCAACAAATGGATGAATCTTGCTGAAGTGGGACTAGATCGTAGAGAAGCCTAAAAGAGGTAAGAAGTAAGAAGAGTGGAGGAAAAACAGCAATTCTCGCAAAGGCCTTGCAAATTAAAAATCTTTGAAACAGAAGAATGGATGAGGTGAACTCTGTAGGGAAGTCTTATCTGAGTTGGGAAAGAGAAGGGTTAAACAAAAGGGAAAGACCAAAAGAATAAAAGGAAATTCAAAGACATTAAGGTTAGGAAAAGTAATGAGAGGGAGGAAAGCCTCAAGGAAGAGAATGGGTTCAGGTTAGTATAAGTAAAAGAGATGGGAGAGACAAAATTAAGTACTGACTTAACAGGTAAATTTATATTTTGTGTGTGTCTGTGTGTGTGTGTGTGTGTGTGTGTGTAAATACACACACACACATATGTATTTACATATATACATATATATTTACATATACACACATGCATAATTCATATATACTTATGTAAATTTATATTTAATATATACAAAGCTAAAGGAAGAAAACAAACTTAACAATTATAACCCTAAATGTGAATGGATTAAATTTCCCCCAAAAGAGATAAAATAGAGGAAATGATAAGAAAACAACACCTAAGGATTTGCTCCTTAACAAAAAAAAATGCATTTTAAAAATATAGACACATAAAGGGTGAAAATGAAGGAAGGGATAGAAGAAAATCTATTCTGCTTCAGGCTACTATAAAAAGCCAGAGTTGCAATCATGATCTCAGATAAGGCAACAATGAAAATTGAAAAAGTCAAGAGAGACAAACAGGGAAACTGCATTATGCTTAAGGGCACCCGCAGACAATGAAAACAGCAATAGTAAATGTATATGTACCAAGTTGCACAGCAGCTAGTTTTAAAAATCATAAAGAAATGTAAAAAGGCAGCTATAACAAATGTCTCCTTTTACAGACTTCATACAAAATAAAATGGGCAAAAACAAAGGAAATGTGAGCAAAAGATACAGGTCTAAAAGAATATGAAATAATGACATACTAAATAAGAACTGGGTCAAGAAACAAACCTTAGAAACAAGAAGCAATTATGTTAAAGACAATAACAATGAAACAGCATACCAAAACTTTGGGGATGACAGTGCAGCAGTCTTCAGATGAAATTGTTTATTTCTGAAAACTTATATTTACAAAATAGACAAAGAGATGATCAATGAACAAAGCATGCAACTTAAAAGACTAGGAAATAAATTAGCAACTCAAACAAATACAAAAGAAGAAATCTTTATAAACTTAGAGAAATACAGAGATACTAAAACATTTTAGAGAGATTAACAAAAATCAGTAAAATGTTAATCTGATATAAGGAAAAGATAGAGGGAAAACAAATTCACATCAGAGAAGAAATAAAAATCATCAAGAACTACGACATATAACTATATTCCAAAAAGACTGATTATTCAGTAGACTAGGATCTACAAGAATATAAAATAACCAAACATAACAAGAAATAGAGGGCTTAAACAACCTACTATCAGAAAAATAAATAAATTAAAAATAAATTAATAATAAATAAGTTAACTGCCAAAAGGAGGTTGGGAAGAGAAACCCAGGCCAGATGGATTTATAAGTTTAAGTTCCATCAAGCATTTAAAGAGCAATTAATACCTATGCTATGTAAATTATAATTAAAAGAGAAAACACTAACCAAATTCCTTTTATGAGATAAATATGGTCCTAATATAAAAAAGGGACAAGGCAGAGAAAGAGAATGATAGGCCAATCTCGGTAATGAATATTGATGCAAAAATTCAAATTCAATCCATATATCTGGAAAATAATTCATTGTAACCAAGTAAGAGTCATATCAAGTTGCTAGGCTGGTTCAACAATAGGAAAACACAAGGGTAATTAATCATACAAGCAACAATACCAAAAACCACACAACTATTTCATTAGGTACAGAAAAAATCTTGGACAAAAAAAAAAAAAAGAAAAAATCTTGGACAAAAAAGTGCTCATTTATGTTACAAACTCAAAAAAGCAAAGGTATGGAAGAGCCTTTCTCTTATGTGATCAAAAGCGTCTATTTAAAACCAAGATCTTTTGAAATCAAGGAACTCAAGAAGCTTTCACAATACAAACAGGAATAAAGCAAAAGACCCACCTTCCCTCTGCTATCTTTTGATATAGTTCTAGAAATGCTAGCTATGGCAATGAAGGAAGTATTTATTAAGTGCTTAATATATGCAAAACACCGTGCTGAGCACTGGGGATACAAACAGAGAAGTCTCGGCCCTCACAGAGATATACTGTAACACAGCAGACACCACCTAGGGAAGATCTTGGATATAAATCAGATGGAAAAGTAGGTCCCATGTTCCTTAAGGTACAATGACAAAGCAGATGGTGACGCCTCTTCCTTGATGTCATCACCACTGATAAAAACCCATCAGTTTCTAATGTTGAACCATTTGACAATCCCAAGGATTTTGGTAGGGCTTCCTTTCTGGGTCTTTGGGAGCAGTGGCCAGGCTACATCTCCACAGGGGTTGCTTCCCAGGATGGTGGCTGAGGGGCTAGAAGCATTGTAACTCCCAGGCTATCTGGTTCAGTATCCCCAGCCATCCCTGTCAATATCTGAAAGAAGACAGTGGTCAAGGCTTCAGTTAGACTGGCTGTCGTTTGCCAGGCATAGTTGGACCTTCCTTCAAAGGAGTTATTTCCCTGGGGCTGTGAGGGCTAGGCTAGAAGTAGGACTGGTCATCTGGGGAGGTACTGCCATTCCCAGAACTCCTAGTGGTGGCGACTGGTTGGTAGTTGTTACTGGTGTTCAGAAAGAAGGTGTATCCATTCTACACATGATTTCTCCCCTCAACCAAGGCTGTGAGGACTAGGCTGGAAGCGGGTCTGTTGGCTTAGGGGGCTCAGGATCCTGGGATGTCTACATCAGGGTGTCAGGATAGAGACTGTTGCCAAGGTGGCAGAGGTGGTGGTGGTGTTTTGACTTACCTAGCATATGCTGCCTTCTGTCTTTCCTAAAGGGTGCCCAGCTGCTTCAGCTAGGGCAGTAACACAGAGAATAAATTCAAAGACATAAGCTTAGGTAAAGAAGAGACAAAAGTATCCTTATTTGCAGATGACATGCTGGCATACTTAGGAAAGCCCCAAGAAGCAGCTTAGAAATTAAGTAAGATGGCCAAGAGCAAGAATGCGAGGTACAAAATAAATCCACCATTTCTAGACAGTACAACCCCAAACCAGAAAGCAACAATAACAAGAGAAATTTCCTTCAATATAACTACAAAATTCATAAAGTATCTTGGAAATAACCTACCAGGAGGACACCATTAAGATGTGTACAAATACAACAACAAAACTCTCTTTATAGAAGAGATATTCATAGCTCATTGTCAGGCCGTGCCAAATAAAAAATCTCAATGCTTCTTAAATTTACAGATTTAGTTCTGTGATAATCAAATTACTGAGGGGAGACTTTCTAC
This sequence comes from Trichosurus vulpecula, assembly GCF_011100635.1. NCBI lineage: Eukaryota > Metazoa > Chordata > Mammalia > Diprotodontia > Phalangeridae > Trichosurus > Trichosurus vulpecula. Next base: position 45,963,755 of record NC_050582.1, on the reverse strand, counting down.
AACTAGTCAAGCAACTAACAAAATTTGGTTGTAAGAACAAAAAAATCTAGAACCTCAAAGAGAATAAAGAAAAATGTATAAATGAAAGATAAATAGGATTCTTAGGCCTCAAGGTAAATGAAAAAGCAATAGCCAAAAAAACTAGTTGGTATGGGTTACAAAACAGAAATAAAACTTAGTAGCATTGACTAGATAAACATGAAACAAAGCTTACACCCCCAAAAGGAGATGTTGTTCAGTCATTTTAGACATGTCCACAACTCTTAGTGACCCCCGTTTGGGGTTTTCTTGGCAGAGATACTGGAGTGGTTTGCTATTTCCTTCTCCAGCTCATTTTACAGATAAGGAAACTGAGACAAACAGGGTAAAGTGACTAGTCCAAGGTCACACAGCTAGTATCTGAGGCCACATTTGAATTCAAGTCTTCCTGACTCCAGCCTCAACAGGCTATCCACTGTGCCACCAGCTGCCCAAAAAGGAGGACAATATTTGATAATCTTAAGAATATAAATAGGGGAAAACTCTGCTCTTCTTAAGTGCTGGGAAGACTCTGGAAGGCAGAAATCAGAGTAAGAACAACGGCATCTTAAATCATAATGCCACAATAAGCTCAAAGTAGATGCACTATCTGAATATTTAAAACCACACCACAGGAAAATCAGAAGACAAGAGCAAGATTGGGTACCCTCCACACCAAAGGCTAGAGGAGAATTCTTAACTAAATAAGAGATGAAGGATAACATAAAAGATAAAATGGGCAATTTTGACTGCGTAAAATTAAGACACTTTCACAGGAATGAAATCAATGAAGATAGAATTAGAAAAGAAACAGTAGAGAGTAGAAAAATATTTGCATCGATTTTTGGCCATAAAAATCTGATATCCAAAATATAAAGAGCTGACTGAAATACTGGAGTAATGAGAGTCATTTCCCAATAGCTAAGTAATCATAGGATATGAACAGTTATCAAAAGAAGAACTGCAATCTCTAAGTGAACAAATGAAACTGTTCCAGATCACTGATAGTGAAAGGAATGCAAATTAAAACAACTCTGAGGTTTTACTTCACACCATGTAAAGTGGCAAGAAAGACAAAATATGGGAGTAGTTAATGCTGGAAAGGCCATGGAATGAAGGCTCACTGATGCACACTGTTTGTGAAGTCGTGAAGTGGCCCAAATGTCTTAGATAACCAGTTTGAAACTATGCAAGGAAAATGATTAAACTGTCCATGCCCTTTGATCCAGCAATGCTGGGCATATATTCTAAGAAAGTCAAAGACAGAAACAAAGATCCGATGAGGTATATTAAAATATTCAAAGTGCAGATATTTCTGATAGCAAAAAAAAAATAATAAAATGGAAAGACAGGTATTCATTGATTTGGGAATGGTTAAAAATAAAAAACAAACAAAAAAACCTATGATGTAAGAATATAATGGGAAATTGTTGTACAGTAAGAAAAGATGAATGAGTTCAGAGAGGTATAATATTTGTATGAACTGATGCAGATCGAAATAAGCTGAACCAACAGGATGATATATACGTGACTACAGCAATGAAAAGATCAGTAAAAGGAAGCCAACCATAATCATAAGAATCATAATATCCTGAAGAAGAAATAAAGAAACATATGTGATGGCTCCCTCCTTTATAGCCAGAAGGTGGGGATCCTGGGGCAGAATGATATAGACAGTACAAGACATAGTTCCACATATTATATGTTTTTGCTTAATTGTTTTGCTTTGTCACAAGGCATCAACAGGCCTGACAAAAGGAATCAATAAAACGTAATTTTTTTAAAGAGGTACTATCTTATTTTACAAAAACCTTTTAAGTCCAACTTCTATCTGTCATTTACTTTACAACTGTGCTATTTAGAACACACAATAAAGCAATAGTTACATAAAACCACAGTTATTTTGTTTAATTGGAAAAGTTCTCAATCTGATAACTGTGAACTTTTAATTATTCAGCAATCAATGATCACCTTGGAAAAAATTCTATTTCTGACTGAAGGATGAGACATAAACAACTACATGAGAAATCTTTCACAGTTACAGTCAAAACCTTCCTCCAAAGGTAAAAGAGTTCTAGGTTTTCCTCTGAGAATTACAAGATCACTCTAGAAATAAAGATTGATGAATAGGGTGTGTTTTGAGATGCCAATTATTATTAATCAGCATAAGCGATTTAAATATCAAAAAATAAAATAAGAACTTTCTATCAGGATAATTAAATGACTTTAAGATAAGAAAAGAAAATATAACAGTTCTTTTAAAAAAGGTTGTTGTAAAAGATGTTTCAGATTGCACTGGAATTCCTTTATAATCAGTATGTTAGAGAGGATTTGTCTTTTAAAATCTTGAAAGGATTCAGAGGCCCAACCCAATGGTTTTACAGATGAGGAAACTAAGGCCCAGAGAGAAATGATTCCCTGGAGTTTAGGAAACTAGGTAGCAGTAGAGCTTTGTGCCTGGGGCACAAAGCGTGCAGGACCAAGCTAGGCCGAGGAGGGCCTTAACTGGAATACAACTGCTAGCAGATGACGAGCGGCTCACAAATACAAGGATGTCTGCTAGAAAAGAATATTGGCAAAGTGCCTCTGAGCTCTTGTCACCTGTAGAGTCAGGAGAAGGGGCTCTGTCGTTCACCCTTTCTTTCCTAAGTGTGTCGAGTGTGCCTCGTGACTGTCTGGGGGAAGAGTTTACAAGTCTAATCAGATAGAGAAATTTTTACTTGAGTGAGAAGTTTTTCTTTCTCCTCAGTCTCCTCAGATGTGTGAGGCTCGGCTTCATCAATCTTCTTCTGCTCCTCTTTCTGAGCCTGGGCTGAATTGGGGAGTTCAGGATTCCTTGGCACCTACAAATCAGCACAGCAAAGAGTAATGAGCAAGCGGTTAGGGAGCGCTCTTCTTGTGGCTCTAGACACACAGCAAGCTTAATGAATGACATAAAGTCTAAACACATGGAGATAGCCTTTGCCACATTTATTACAAAAGGAGCCATTTTGTCTGTCATGAAATTCTCGTAATGAAAATCGTTTTTTAAATGTGCCACCTAGTGATTGTACTAAAAGCCTATTCTGGACTACCTCATTATACTCCAGATCGGAGTATGCCATGTGATCAATTATGTCTCCTATGTACACAATAACATATAGGGTATTCTCTCTTTCTCACTTTAACGGAGAAATCTTAGAACATGGAAATCAGGCATTACCTTCCCCTCTCCTCCCAATACCAGCATCACACAAGACATTCTCAGCTATCCAGTATTTGTCCCTAGACTCCCGGATCGGCTTCAAAAATGAAAGTCCACACCTGACCCCTGCCAACCCAGTCTTTGGGTAAGAAGCATTGGAAAGCCAAAGCCTACACACAATGGGTTATGTCTGGTAAGTCAGTCACACAAAGGCAGAAGGTACTCTGCCTGGCCATTGCTGTCTATAAACCAGCCCATTTTTTTTAAAATGTGAAAGCTTAATACAGGAGGGCAGTGATAGGAGCCTAGAGAGACAAGAGAGAAAAAAAGTTGAGAAGTGGTCAGAGAGGAAGAGACGGTAGACACAGCATGGATTCACAATACTGATGGCAGAGAGCAGAAGACATGATAGGGCTGGCAGTAGCCGGTGGAAAAGCGAAGCAAAGACGGAGACAGCAGTAGCTCGAGCCAGAAGAGACAGGGTGGGAGTGGGGATGGGGGCAGGAGGAAGACACAGCAAGTGGTAAACACTGACAAGGGAGTGGCCAGAGCCAGAGGTAGAGAAGGGACAGCATATCTCAGCTGAGGGAGGCCAAAATTCCTAAGAGGAAGAGGGCACCACACTCACGGTAGGGACAATCATCATGTCGCTACATACACATAGTCTGAAGCACAATAACAGGTCATTAACCCACCTCTATGTCCCTATCTATGACAGCCAGGTTTACAGCTACATCTAATAAAAGGGAACATCATTTAAGATGGCACTCCATGAGATCGTAAAAAAATTTCTGTTAAAAAAAAAAAGCTTCAAAACTAAAAGGTGTCCTTAAGGAAAACAGAATTTCATTCCCTATGGGTAGCAGGTAATCCCCCTGTAATAGGATTCTTTTATATGTGAATGCCATAGAATATCATATTGCTCACTTTCCAGGTGTGATTATGTTTGATGAAGATGTGGGGAGTTGGAAAACAAGGCCTTTTTAATTTAACACCCAAGTGACCATTCTCACCTAAGCTTAGCACAGAATCATGAAAACAAAACACTTGACCTTTAAAGGCTGAATGTAATACAGCAGAACAAAGAGAAGCATCTGCCGTGTTTAAGATATATTAGAACTGTATTCTTTCTCAATTTGTTGTTTTAAAAAAAAAAACAAATCTGTAGGTCCAAGTGTTCATGGGTAATTTAAGTATTACTCTAAAATATCTAATACAAACATTTTCCTTTTGACATGATCCAGTTTTGGCTTATTTTGCCCACCTTCCCCCACATTACTTACTGTCTTTCACTGATGCACTGGTCAACCTGGCAGCACTCACCTTTCCCGAGCTCATCCTTCTGGTCTCCAGGCTTTTTGCTCACACCTGGAAAGTATGGCCCCTTCCTTCCTTCCTCACCCATGAAGCTTTCTGTTATCTCCACCACCTCGCTCCTCCCCTCCTCCCCCAGAAGTAACCCTCCCTCCCCTCCAAACTCTTTTGTAAAACCTTTCCGGTTCCCCTAAAATGCCACTTACCATAGTCTAATTTATCTTACATAGCTACTTATGTGTTTGTCTTCTGGGATCACAGGCAGAAGGCTAGAAATCCCTGAGAAGCCATGAAGTCCAACCCCTTCATTTTACAGAGGGGAAAATGGAGGCACAGCTAACCAGATTATAAAGCTTCTTAAGAACAAAGATTGTCTTATTCAGCTTTCTATTCCCCCCTCAGAAAGCTCTGAGCTTGAACATGGTAAAGTTTAATACATGTTTGTTGAATGCAGCACATATAACTCAGAAGATTAAAATTCTTAATTTCTTACCTTAAAATAAAGATATTGATATGTGTAGGGGAAGACTGGATCGAAAAAGCAAGCCGGCATATTGTATGAGCTATTGGGACAGGACTGTGCCCAAGTTCAAAAACCACAAAAAAATACCAGCCCCAGCAAAAACATGCAAGCAAAAACAAAAACCAAAAAAGCAGGATATGGCAGGATGCAATTCAGGGTGTCCCTATGGGATGGCCCTCTCTCCTCCACAGTTAAGTTCTGCTGCTCTATGATACTCCTTTGGACAAAGAGCTAACTTGCCTATATAGAAAAGAAACAAAGTAAAGAACCTGTAATATCACACATTCAAATAGAATAATAGGTAAGAAACTCGAGTAAATGGTTTTGATCAGTGATAGATATGAGAGCATTTGGCAGAGCTAGGGAGAAAGAGAAAGAAACAAATGTATACAACAAGGTCAGGAGAAGAGGCAAAAACGGAAGGCAAGGACAAAAAGAACAGATATGAGCCCAAAGCAAGGAAGGCCAACTCATGATGTAATGGTTGTGGCCATGAAGGCTTGAGAAAGGGGAGGGCAGGACACTCGGAGCTTTGGCCCCTGGACTGGACACTTGGGCCCATCTAAGACAACCAGCAAGGGGCCTTGGCAATGAGGGAACTGTGGTCTGCCCTGTTCTCTCCTGGCCAATAGGTCTATCACCCATTCTCCCAGATAGTGGGAGAAAGAGGTACCAGATACCTCGGTGTCTGATCGAAATGTCCCAAGTCCCCTACCATAGGGTCAGGAGTTAGTTCAAGGACAGGGCTCATGGCTGGAGAGGCAACCTACCAAAGGGTAATTCCTGGCCCCCTGGCCCTACCTAGAGCCCTGAAGGAAGGAATCCCAACCCTTTTTTGTGTCCTGGACCCTTTTAGCAATCTGGGGAAGCCTATGGACCTCTTCTCCAAAAAGATTTTTTTAAGTGCATAAAATCAAATGTGTAGGATTTACAAAGGAAACCAATTATTTTGAAATCCAGTTATCAATTTTTTTAAATGCAGTTCAAGGACCCCAGCTTAAGAGCCCTTGCTGGATGGGGAGCATCTGTCCTCACCTGCTTACAGGGAGAGCTCAGAGTACCCTTAGCCCAGAATTGCCGGCCCTTTAGGGATAGGAAAAAGGAGCTGGGAATCCTGTGCCCACACCACCCCCCACCTTCACCAACACAATAAAATGCTTGCTTTTTACTCTGCGAATGCTCTACCTACACATGGGGGTGTGGCAGGGAGTGGGGGGTGGGGTGGAGAACCAGACCTGTGACTCCATAGGGAATCTTATGGAATCATAGGGAACTCCTAAAAGGAAAATTCCTCTAGCAATGCAGATCCACACCTGGTGTGAAACTCCTAGGCTTAGAGAGATGCCTGGAACAGAGCAGGGAAATGACTCGAACCCAGATCTTCCTGACCCCTGAGGACAGCTCTGCCTAGTTTGTACTGCATTAATAAGTTTAATTCATTCTCCCTCACCAATACAACCTGTATGTCGGATTCATCTTCCCCAAATTGTTCCTTCATAGGATCATTCTCTATCAATCAGTCAGTCAACCAGCATTTATAAAGTGTCTGAGCTAGGCTCTGGGGACATGGGGGAGGCTGCCCTTAGAGGAGCTTCCCATCTAGCTGGGAGAGACCATAAGTTCCCATCCAGAGAGGATCATTTGGAAAGCAAAGCCACAGCAGCTTGGGGGGGCGGGGTGGGAGGGAAGGGGCGGAGGCAGGCAAGGTGGGGCCTCAAAGGAGCCAGAGTTCTAAAAGGTAGAGGCCAGGAAGGAGCTGTAAGGCCCGGTAAGTTGTGAGAAGAGGAATAATGTGTAACATAGCTAGAAAGATGGGGCCGGGATCAGGCTGTAAAGGGCTTTCAATGCCAAACAAGCCTTTCTCCTTGATCCTACAGGTAACAGCGAGCCAGTGAAGTTTACTGAGCAGGTGAATGACATGATCTAGGTGCAGCTATATGGAGGATGGTTTGGAGACCAGTTGTGAAGCTCATGCAGGGGCTATGTGGGTGGAAAGGGCAACATGTGAGAGATGCTGGGGAGGTAAAACCACAAGCTTTGCTAAGCAGTAAGACATGCCCCCCTCCCAGGACAGCCAGTTTAAAAAGACAGTCCTACTATTTGGGGCAACTAAAAAAAAGAGGGTCCTAGACAAACAAATCCTGCCTAATTCTTCATTTTTCGTCCCCACTCTTCTTTAGCTCCCCTGGCTCTTCCCAGGTCAGTCTCCTCCCCGTCTCCCAACATACTCAGCTCCTTCCCTTTTTCATGGGCTTGATGTCCTACGGGCCACCTGGAGTCCACATCCTCCCCCTTTCCACTTTGTATAACCAAATCCCTCACAGGATGCTAAAACCACCAAATTTGAGAGCTGGAAAGGGCCCGGGATGTCATTTAAAACAGCCTTTTCATTTTAAGGGTGAAGAAACTGAGGCAGGCTGAGGTTAAGTGATCTGCCCAAAGGTCACACAGCTAATTAAGTAGCCAAAGGCACTCTCCACTGTGCCACCTGGATGCCAATATTGGAAGGCAAAACAGTATCTTCCAAGGACTATAGAATATATTCTTTTAAAGAAAATATAAATATCAAAATAATGAACCTGTTCATCATTAAACTTCTTGGCAGGTAAATCCCAAAGAGTAAAGACATTTCCCTAACTTGCAATAGAAATTTTAAGCCAAGCTGTCCAGTATGACATCTTTAAAAGTTTCCAGTAAATAGTGTAAAACCTTCCCCTCTCACCCCCAGCCACTCCCTGGCCAAGTCACTTAATCTCAGCCTGCCTCAGTTTCCTCATCTTTGAAATGTGGATAATAATAGCATCTACCTCCAAGGACAGCCAGGAGGGTAAAATGACATAATATTTGTAGAATGCTTGCCAAACCTTAAAGTGATATATAAATGGTAGCTATCATTCTTCTAATTGTCAGAATGGAAAAGACTTAGTCACACAAAATAAAATGCCTATTCTTATTTAGAAATCCCACATAATCAAATATCCTACTCCAGGTACCAGTTAACTGAAACTGTGGAGTTTAGAACAATGAATATGTAATACAATGGATTCCAGGACCTACAGCACCATCAATTCTGAGAACAACGACTTCACTTAGAATTCAACCATTTGTGTCTCCTGCTTATTTGCCAAAAGCCTCAACACTGGAATAACTTTGAATGCCTGACCTTCTCTCCAAATCTGATGGAAGAGGTAGTTCTGAGGCTTTCAGCAAGTTCCAAAAATCTCCCAAAAATCTCTTAAAGTGGGCAGACAATTCACAGATTTTACTTCATCTGCTTCTTGGCAGCATTTGGCTTCTAATGGAGGTAAGCAGATAAATTATAGCCCTACTCCTTTGATAATGCTGACCGGATACTTCGAAGGGTTTGCCGATGTCTTGGTCGGTATGTTATCGTTTGGGGCCCAGATAACGGACAACTGCAATCTCCGAAAAGGAGATTTTAAAGGGAAACTCTGAGCACAATTTGGATTTCAAGGCAGCAAACTAAGCAGCATTTGATGAAGAGCTATAGAGTGGGGAGAGGCAAAGGGCCTTTTTTTGTCTTTAGCCCACGCTGGCGTTTTAGGCAGCATTCCACAGAAATATGGAGCGCAGGATTAGATGTGATGGCACATAAAATGAAAAAGTAACCTGAAATCACCTCAAACTCTTTTAGCTATACCTCTGCAAAATTGGTTGCACAGTGCTGCATCCCCCAAACTCATGAACATTACAGAACCAACCACCTTCCTGTGAAGCAGAGGCTTGCTACAGAATTCTGATTGAGAACAAATGGCCAAAGGTGTTTGCATTTTGCTCATTTACAGAGAGGAACCCAGGAAAATGCTTTCAGTCCACATCTCAAACCCAACTGTGCTACTATTTCTCTGAAGATTTCTAAGTGATGTTCTAAGAGGAATATAAACTGATAAACTCCAGAGACTGAATTATCCTCCCCCAGCATATGGAACTTGATGACTCTGGTGAATAGTGCTGAGAAGCTGGTGCTGCTTCTGAAAGATCTAGCCCCTAAGAAGGACTGGTTTACATTCTATTATTAACTTAAAAGCAGCAGTGGAGTCAGGAAGACACCCTCTGACATGTATGTTCTCACTGCCTCAGGCACCAAGATTATAAGTCACAGAAGAGATGTTGAACTATCTGGGTACTGGGAGGGCTGCCACACAGGTCTGGATCAAAATAAAATCTTACTAAATTATTTTTAAATTGAAAAATAACCACAAAAATGAGCTGAATTGTATCACTGAGTTAAAACATCTATGCCAGGGAGTGAACTGATCACTTGCGGAGTGCTTATTAACTACATATCCTTTTAACTGGATCATAACACCAGGATCAAGAATTAAACAAGCATTTCTAAAACTAAACATTTTACTCTGAGCCATTTATTAGAATCACAGCTCGCATTTACACAACAATTTAAGGTTTAAAAAGCATTTTCCTTATTCTGTGAGGTAGTTAGCATATATTATTATCCCCATTTTACAAATGGAGAAATAGAGTCTGGAAGGTTATATGTATTCAATATGACACGATCAGGAAACATGTAAGCCAGGACGTGAACTCAGGTCTCCCAAGTCCAGTGATCTTTTCGTTATACCAGACTGCCTCCCATCTATTCATTTTGAGATCTCAGATATGATTTATTATCATCTTGATTGTAACATATTATTTATCAAACGATAGTCAATGATCATTATTTAAAGATGTCTATCTTTGAGCCGATAAATTTTGGCCATCAGTAAGGACTGTATATGATCTCTAAGCATTCTACTGATTACTGGTTAATGAAAATAAATACAAATCTAAATGTGGCATTATTAGGCATTTCTGATTAAAGATCGGTAACACATGCCTCAAAATTAAGGGTAAAGTAACTCCCCCTCAATTAAATACTCTATAAAAAAAGATCTAGGACATAGCAGACACTTCATATATGCTTACTGACTGACTGATCCACCTTAGAAAAATCTGGAGTCATTTTCTTCCATGATCACTGAGAAACTGAAATAAGGAGAGGGTATGTTTTGTTTTGGGATGTTTACACTTAGCCTTCAATTAATCAAGGTTAGCTTTTAACTAATCAAATTAGTGAAAGAACACAAAGAAATCTCCATCTTAAGATATAAGTACTCACATAAAAGGAAAGGCTTTTGGGGGGACTCACCAGAGTGAATAATTTCTGCCCGAAGAAGTGGTTTCTGAACTCACAATGGAAGCGTTCCTGGCGAGGGTCACTACCCAGGAACCCTCGACCAAAATTGGCGATGGGTAAGATCTTCTGATCAAATCCCACCCTACCTCAAGACCAACAGAGAAATAGTCCCCAAAGCCCTGGTCTCTATGCTGCCCTCAGGCAACAGGAGACTTTCCCCACTCTCCCTGCGGTTGTAATTCAAGCCAAGAGAGCCTCAATTTCACTATTTAGTTTTTCTTTTCTAAACAGAGGCAGTCCTCGACTTACATAGATTGTGTTTGGAATGCAGAATGTATTTTCCCACTGAAACTATGTGATAAATGGGGCTTAGGTTCTCAGCTCAGGCCAACAAACCCAGCCTATTTCAGCCATGGCTACAAAACTGAACCACTGTTTATAGCCTCGTTTCTATGGGGAAATGCATTCTAAGTTCCGACTTGGGATGCCAAGCGCACATCTCTCTCTAATGTGACCCTAGCAGTGGGAATTCCCTCAGCTCCAAGCTGCTGGTGAAACAGGGGAGCTCATTAGAGCAGAAAAGAAAGCCAAGGCTTCTTAGGACTGCAGAAGAGGGTACAAAGCAGGGGTGGGGGTGGGTGGGTGGGGGGCGGAATGGTGGCAGAAAGCCCCACTCTCCCCTCTTCTCTCCTGCCAATTAACTTTTCAGGCAGAGAGCAAAAGGAGAGAGCGGCAGTGGGGGCCTCCAATATTCTGCCTTCCCCTTCCCCCCCCACTTTCCATTCTTGTCCTCCTTCTCATTCCCCCTCAACACTACCTCCCTGGGCAACAGCAGACATCACCCCACATACAGGCAACTGAGGGAAGGGAAGAAGCCAGAGAATGGGGGAGAAAAAAGAGTGGAAAAAAACCCAAAGCCATTCTTAGAATGCCAGACTGGGATAGCAATCAGGTACAGCTAAGTTGAAACTGGAAGTCGATTAAGTTAAATCTAGGATTGTACCCAAAATTCAATGTGTCCCACTGTTAGCCCTGTTAAGTTTCATCAGAGAGCCAAGTTACACTCTCTAGGACAGGAGTGGAGAATCTGAAACCTTAAGGCAACATGTGGCCTTTTAGGTCCTTAAGTGCAGCCTTTTGACTGAATCTAAATTTTACCAAACTGTAAAATTCAGATTCAGTCAAAAGGTCACATTTAAGGACCTAGAAGGCTACATGTGGGGCCTTAAGGCCACTGGTTCCCCCCCTCCGAGGAACTTGGGGTGGTCCAGTGTGGGGTGGAGGATGGCTGGCTACCCAGCACTCCGGAACTGCTTAGCTGCTGTTCCTTGCCCCCCCCCCTTCCTGTGAACATCCCATCCCCCTCTCATTAGGTCACAGTTGCCATGCTCACAGGCCTTGGGTCATCTTTGGGCTGCAGAATGCCATGTGATCAGATCTGAAGCTTAAATGGTTCAGCCCCACTTTGAGGTCTATGAGGGGGTTCATGAATCAAATGCTAGGCCTCCTTTTCAAGTCTTCCTTCTGATTAGTGTGGTAAATATCAGATTTTAAAATGTGAATATTATTCCTTCAAACTTTAAGAGACAATGTTTTTTCACCTCCTTAAATCTCTATGCACCTTTGTTACAAGAGTTTTGTTTTTCTTTTCTTGTTTTCAGTAGAGAGGAGTAAGAGGGAGAGAAAACTGATTTGTGTTCATTAAAAAAAATACAATGTCATTTAAAAAACCTGACTTCTTATAACCCAGTTCACTGAGACAAAAACATAATGATGTGCTTATTAATTTGGTGATTTTTATCTGGTTGAGTTTTTAATAAGAAGAGGGCCTCCATGTTCAGGCCCAGGCTAGAGTGTACTGCCTCTTCAGTCCCCAAAAACACCTCACCTACATTCACTCCCACCTCATCATCTTTCTTTTCTTAAAAACTGCTTGTAGTCCTGTTCTCTTGGGAGTTTTCCAGAGGGGCAGTGCTGCTTTTCTGTTTATTGCTTTGAAAACCTGAAGATATGTTTTATCCAGTCCTGTTGGTTTCAAGAGAGTCACATTTCTAACTATTTCCTCCACTGGTCTCTAACCAGCCCCCTGTTCCTGGACGGGCCAGAAGTTTTCTGAAACCTAAGTAAGGCTGTAGGTAGGCTTGGGTCTTCTTGGTTGGGCTCCTTTTCAATATTTCACCACATTGCAGCCTAATCTAAAAAGCCTTCCTACAGCTCCATACTCCAACTCTACAACTGTCAACATAGAGCGTTTCTGGACCCTTGGCAGCTATCAACCTCTGCTCCCTGAAAGTCACAATCCAATGCACATATACATAAAGTTGAGGATTTTAACAAATGCAAAACAGGTATGTGGTTGCTACTGTTTATTTTCTCCTATGGTTATAGACATCTATTTTTTTTACCAGCCCTTCACAAATTAATTTATTTCTCAACCTCTGGAAATAGCCTGCCCCTCTTACTTAATTCAGTGAACACATTCTAACTTAATGGCATTTAGCTCAGCTTGAAAACGGGCCCTTCACCTATTCTGTGTTATGTCCTAAGATGACTTGTCTGAAATGTGTAAACTTGTTATCATTCCTACTGAAGTGACCCCAAAAGCAAACACACAGTCCACTAAGAACTATCCCCAAGTATAAACAAAGAACCCCATGTATAGGCTTCAGCACCAATTTCCTTGACCTTAAATCATGGCCTTCCTTTTAATTACATACACAAATACCTCACTGAGGCTTTGTAAACAGTCATCACAAAATTCTACATTGATATCATGTTCGAATACCTCATAAAGTTCCATTCATCTCATTAAGTGAGAATTGGTGATCCAGGAGACTAAAGTGGTGATCCAGGAGAATTTCATGGCACCTTAAATCTCCTTTTCGTTTTATAAACACAGATTGCCCCTACTTACTTCAAATGAACCGATACTTTGACATTGCAAGAGAGTTCATTGCTCACTAAACAGGGATGGTAGAGAGGGAGGAATTACCTTATAACCTATAGTCTTCCGATAATAAAGAATTTCTTTTTCCAGAAGCTCAAATAAACGTGGTGGAAAGAATTGAAAATCTTGGATGTTTGGTTGTTTTGGTGGTCGGGGGGCCTGTAGAAGGAAATGGAAAAAAAAAAAACAATCCATAATGATACTTGACTCGTTTTGCTAAAAAAAGGAAATGACTGTGTATGGGGGACCCCTTTCTAACAGTTGCGTTGGGGCACAGGATTCCATCCCCCTTAAGGGTGTGTCAGAGCGGGCCTTTTGGGGCACAGTTGTTGTCCAACTCAAAGGAGCGAGATTTGGCTGGTGGGATGCTCTATTCTACATGGTACCAAGCCACATTCAGAATACAGAGCCAACTTCACTTACCTTTGGAACCTTCGGCTCACTGACACGTAAAGCCTCCCTGAAATAGGCATCCACCGCATAATTGGCCTTGCGTTCTCGCTTAGGAGGCTCTATCCACTCCATCATGCTGAGCTAGATAGCAAACAAAACCAGGAATTTAAGCATTTCCAAAACATGCTTGGAAAAGACAGCAGACAAAGATGCCTGAAATGAGAGGGAACTAATTGAAGCCCGATGCAAAAGTTGTAAATGGTACTTCATAACCTACAACGTCTCAAGAATCTGTGTTTCAACAAGCCTAATGAAAATTTCAATGGAAAGTCTCTGAACATTATACTAAAATTCTCTCAAACAATTTTGATGGAGTATCCGTGACCTCTGGGATACTAACATGAAAGGACTCTCCTATATTATGAGATGGCCTCAGTGAGTGAATTCTGAGGGTCAGGGGAACTCACAGACCTCTAGGGAGATACTGGATCAGTGGAACTGATACACTGATGAAAAGAATAAGAGGTAGAAAGGGTAAAGACTATGGGCCACATCACAGTAGGAGTCTGTCATACATCTATTGAAACCAAGAGAAAGAGGTGAATGGGGCGGGGTGGGGCGGGGCAGGAAGCAAGGATCACAATTAGCTGGAAAATATAATTCAGAACCCCCTTCTCTGCCACCACCCTACTCTGCACCTGGGCATGCTCCAGGATTTAACATTGTCTTCACCAGATTGCCCGCCCAGGTCCTTGGTGCTGTCACCTACCAGCCTCCAAGTCACTTCAAAATACACATGGATGTCCCTTCAAGGTCCCTTGGCCTCCCACTTCACCCAGCCTCCTCAACTGCCAAGACGTCAATCTTGACTCTACCTCAGTCATGCACATGGTTGGTCTTATCTTAGACCACACCATCATTCACAACAGCTCCCTCCATGGTCTTAAGTACTAAATTTCTCTCTTCTTGCCCTGCTTATCTTTTCATCTCTCTCTCCACCTCACTCCTAAACGTATTCTTCATCTTTACTACAACCTTTAGTTATTATTATCAACAACAATAATGGCTAACATTTATATAGCTAAGCACTTTACAATTATGACCTCATTTGAGCCTCACCACTACCTTGGGAGGTAGGTGCAATTATCCCCATTTTACAGATAAGGAAACTGAGGCAAGCAGCAGTTAAGCGACTAAGAGCTGGCCTTTTTGTAACACTGAGGTTTACAAATTGCTTTCTATACATTACATTAGTTATCTCTTTCAAGCCAGTACTACTGCTTCGAGTAGGTACTTCAACTCTCATCATCCTCATTTTGCAAATGAGGAAACAAAGTCAAAGATGTAAAGTGCCTTGGCCACAGGACCACAGCTAGTGTTAAGGGCAGGATTCAAACTCAACTCTCCCTGACCCCAAGTCAGGATAATGACTCCACTCACTACATCATGTTACCTCAGTTGTACTATCCCTTTCTCTGCTCCCAGGTCACCAGCCCTACTCTGGCCCTACTTTCTTCCCTTCAGACTCTTGATTCTGCAGTTATCCAATTCAACCATACATTCCACCCATCCCCAGTGCTCAGTTCCCCATCCTAACACTGCTCTCAGGCTGGATCACACCCTACTTTCGATTCATCCTGCTGAGATGCTTACCACAGTGCCCGGCACATAGCAGGCACTTAATGTTTGTTGACTGACTGACTGACTGACAAACACATCATGCCACTGTGTAGATTCACTACAAATTCAGGTTCCCTACTCTCACCTTGTCCCTTACTGCTACAGAGCAAAACTTGTAATCTTCCTCAATTGGTCAGTCATCTCCTTGAGCTCAGCAGCTGTTGTAAACTGTCTTTTCTCAAGTCTCTTGCCATTTTACAATTTTGTAGCAATGCTGTAGAGCCCCTGCAGAATGGAGGCTCACTGGGGATCATTTCATTCTTTTGTCGTTCTATCTCCAGTGCCTAACAGTACCCAGCACACTCGTTGTTCAGTCATTTACAACTCTCTATGACCCCATTTGGGTTTTCTTGGCAGAGATACTGGAGGGGTTTGCCATTTCCTTCTCCAGCTAATTTTACAGATGAGGAAACTGAGGCAAACAGGGTGAAGTGACTTGCCCAGGGTCACAAAGCTATAAGTGTCTGAGGCCAGATTTGAACTCATGAAGATGAGTCTTCCTGATTCCAAGCCTGGTGCTCTATGCACTATGGCACAACCCCCCCCACCCTAGGGGACAGTCAGTGTTTATTAAATGTTTCTCTACTTCTTTTGTTGAACTGGAAAGAAGATGCCCTTCTTGCTTTGGGCCTTCCCAATAAGTAAGACCTAATCTGGTTCTAAAGACAGACAAACCTCACGTGAAATGACCAGAGCATTTCTTGAAATTCCTTCCTCCTTTACAATACCACTCTCCCTTTTCTCCTCCTTCCCTGACTTCCCTCTCTATTAATTCTTCTTACTATCCTATCAGGCTTGTAAGGTTTGAGCTCTAGTCTTCTCTTATTCTTCCTCTAAACTTATTCCCTTAATAAATAGACTCAACAATCATCCCCATGTACAGGATCACTGTTCTAAAGTTGGAAGGTATCTCAGAAGCCATCTTCTCCAAGCCCCTCATTTTACAGGAAAGGAAACTGAGGCCCAAGGAGGTAAAAGGACTTGCCTAAGGTCACACACACAGGACCCAAGACCCATAATGAGAAAGGACAGTGGACGCCATATTTTACAGAGAAGGAAAAAGGTCCGGAAAAAGTGAAGGGGCTTGCTCAAAGTCACACAAAGAAACCTAGTTCTAGAGCTGAAAGGAACCTCAAAGGCCATCTAACCTCCAACTGCCTCACTTTACAGAGGGGGAAACTGAGACCTAGGGAGAAGTGCGCAAGGTCACCCAAGCAGTAAGCATCAGGAGGATTCAAACCCAGTTCTTATTGCAGAACCAGCTTACTCTCCACTATACATTACTTCCGATCTGTATTTTCAGCACTGACCTCTTAGCCTCTCTCTTATGCGAGCTCACAGTCACACTGAAAAAGTCTCAAACAGAATTCATTCTTTCCCCTGATACAAGATCTGCTTACCCTAAGCCATGAGAATCAACGTCATTACTTTATCGGCACACTTCAGATTTGTCAAGGTTAGCATTTAAGCAATATTCCTTCAAGTTTCACTTGTCTTCTCAGGGGAATATTTCCCACATTTTGAGAACCTCGCTAGAAAAATGGAAGTCACAAAATTTCAATGTAATCTTAGCTCAAAGTCTTTAGAGAAAACACCCTGCTTATTTATTATCGTGTGCATGAATGACTTCTTCAATTTTATAATATAACTGAGGTTTATGACCAAATGCTCAGGTTATAGCTACAGATCCCTCTATGTCTGTGTGAGGTGGAATTTATTGCTAAGAGACTTAGCAAGTTCACATAAAAATACCCAAGTAGATAAAAATTAGCTAAGTTACTTTTTGAAAAATCGGTTTGCTTCCTAGGAATGAAACAATGTTTTTACTGGTATTTAGCTTCTTACAAAATTAAATTTTTTCCCCTCAAATGTACAAAACATTCTTATTACCAATAAGCCCCTGGATACTATTTTCAAATTCATAAAAGTCCCACATAACGAGTAAAAGATAATGTAAAAAGAAGCTTTGCTCAAGGGTAATTCTACAGGTAAAATGCAGCTAGGCCGCCATCTCAACAGGAAGTCAAGAGCCAGGGACAGTAACTGAGCATCGGCAATATACTGGTTATGCTGTAAACTAAAATAGTAAAAGCTCTGATTCTTTGTAAAATTGACAAATAGAAGAAAAAATTATTACTAATATTCATTAGGCTAGTTTACAAAATGATGTATAATAAAACTTGCCAGGTTAAATAAGCATCAGCCTCCCTGATAATGCTGTCCCTGGGTTGCATTATATGGGGCTGCTTTATAGATGACACTATCAAAAAGTTCTTTTAGCATGTCTTAATTAAGTCCATATGTTAGAATGGAGTCTAGCTATAAAATGATGGTTGGACTAAACCATCTTCAAAGTCCTCTGGACCACCTTATATCAAAATGAATAACACAGAGATATCTCCAATTCAATATGCCCCCCAAACAGAACTCTACTATCTTTACCCCTCATCCCACACCCCTCTTCACAATTAAAGGACACAACCAACCATTCTCCCAACCCCTCAGGCTCCCAAACTCAGAGTCGTCCTGGCCTCCTCACTTGCTCTCACCCCCTCATAGCCAATCTGTTGCCAAGACCCATCGATTGCCCTCTTTGGCATCTTGGAAGCCCTGGTCAGGCACCTTGTACCTAAACTATTTCAGTGGGCTCCTGGAGGGGCTGCCTGCTTCAAAGTCTCTCCCCTCTCCAATCCAGCCTCCTCTCAGCTGCCAAGGTGATTTGCCTAAAGCACAGGTCCAACCAAGCCAAAGAAAGCCCAGCTTAATGATATTTCATTTCATTTATTATATTATAATCTTCAGTTTGGCTTTTAAAGGTTCTCTTAACCTGGTCCCCTCCTACCTTGCCGGTCTTCTCACACTTTCCTCCCTTCCACGTACTCTGGGATCCAGTGTCACTGGACTCCTGGCTGTGCCTTGCAAAAGACACTCCACCTCCTGACTCTGAGTATTTGCTCCGGCTGTCCATCACGCCTGGAACTCTCTCCCTCCTCATCTCCGCCTCCTGGTTTCCGTGGTATCCTTCAAGTCTTAGCTAAAGTCCAGCTTTCTGCAAGAAGCCTTTCCTGGTCCTCATTAAGCTTAGTGCCTTTCTTCTGAGAGTATATGCAATTCATTCTGGCTATAGATTGTTTGTATATATATAGTTCTTTGCACATTGTCTCTCCCATCAGAGGGTGAGTTCCTTAACAGTTTTTTGCCTTTCTTTGTAACCCTAGGGTTTAATGCAGAGTAGTGACTGGCACACAGTGGGTACTTAGTAAATGCTTGTCACTTGAACTGACTAAATGTTATATAGGTTAAGTTCCAATCAAATTTCATGATCATGAAAATCCTGGCTTGGTCATTTTAGGGGTGAGGCAAACAAATGCTGGAGTCAGCAAGGCCTGGATTCAAACACTCATTCAAACACTTGGTAAAATGTATGACCATGGGCAAAGCCTCTCATCTTTCTAGGTCCCAACTCCTCATCTGTAAAATGAGGGAGCTGGACTGGATAGCCTCTCAGGTCTCATCCAGCCTGAGCCTTCACCTGATGATCCCATGTGGCCTTATATTCTTTTAATTTAATTCACTTCACTTCAATAAGTAATGATGGAGCAGCTTAGGAAGTACAAGACAACCTGGCACAATCAGTGGAGTGCTGAGCTTGGAATCAGGGAGCCCCAAGGTCTGAGCATGCTTCTGCCACAGACTAACACTGTCATTCTGGGGTACCTCGGCCAAGTCCCCAGGACTTCTCCACTGATCTGGATTGGTGGGAGGGTTCCCCAAAATGAGGAGGGAACAGGTCTTTCCAGGACTCGTATGTACAAAGCACTTCTTTAGGTACTGAGGGTACAGAGACAAAAACTGAAATATTCCTTCCCCTCAAGGAACTTATATTTTGTTGTGGGGTACAAATGGACACAGAAAAGTAAAAGCAAGCTGATACGAGGATTGAGAGAGATAACTAATAACACAAGGGGATCAGAGAGGCTTCATGGAGGTGACAGCACTTGGGCTAAGCCTTCGAGGAACAGAAGAAATCTAAAAGGCTGAGGAAAGCAGGACGTGCATTAGAGACTTTGCTGGTACGAAGGCCTGGTGATGGGGAACTAAATACAGAGTTCAGGAAACAGCTGATAATTTGTCAGGATTTAAGACCATGGGAAGGAAAGTAATATGCAATGTCTGGAAGGGTTTGCTAGAGGTTGTGGAGGACTTTACATATCAAGCTGAGGAATCTGTATCTTGCCCCCTAAGCAAGAGGCAGCCATTGAATGTTCTTGAACAGAGGGAATGATGTGGTCACAGCTGTGTCTCAGGAAGGTTTTGGAAACTGTGGACCAGAGAAAACTGGAACCAGGGAAACAGTTTAGAAGGCTATTAAACCAGTCCAAGCAAGAAGGGCTTAAACTAGGCTGGTGGCCAAAGGAGTGAAGAAAAGGGGATGAATGTGAGAGATGGTGAAACTAGATGTTTATAAAGGACAATTGTGAAACTCGGGGCCCTTCGGTCCCACATCCAAAGTTACCTTTTGTTTTTCTCTATAATCTTCACCTTCAAAGTTGTACAAACTTGTTTCGGTGTCCATGGAGAAATTTCTAAGAGAGCTCTCTCCCATTTTCTGCAGCCGTTCATTCATCTCTGCAGTCTAGACACACACAGTAAAGCATGCTCAGATGGCTGAATTCTTCTTTTATCTCTTATCAAGACTTTCCACCTCTATTTAAACACTAGGGTTTGACCTGCAATGTCCAAGCTGGCCCACCTGCAAGACCGGATGAGTCCAAAAGACATGCTAAAATGACCCTTTATCAAATATTAACCTGAATAGAAATTCTATTTGTCCCCGAGTATTATTCATTCACTATTGACTCTTTGTTCCCATTTCTGCTTTCCTAACAACCCTCAACCAACGGCTGCACATTTCCATTAGAATCTTTGCTCAATCTGTTTTCTTTGAATCAGTTTATTCTTGTAGGAGATAAAGGCACATTTTGGGCAAGATGGTACAATGGGGGCTACCATAAGATTATTCCAAATCCAGCTGATGACCTTAGAAGCAGAAATCGTGTGACAGTTAAATTGCATATAAAATAATAATAGTAAAAACCATTGTGCCCACAGTGGCGTAAATATATGATGAAGTAATTGACACAAAAAGACAAAGACATGGGGCTAGGCAAGTCATATAGTCAGGCTATAGACTGATTTTAATGGAGTTACTGACAGTATTTTACACAGGTTAACTGCTGAGTCATCCAGACTTCAAAGAAGAGTACAATAAAGTATTGGTTAAGTTTTTTATCTCCTTGTTCCTGGGGGTGAGACTATTTTTCCTCAAGGCTAACCAATTGAAACATTGATGTTCTCTCACATATAGATAAGCAAACATTTCTGTCATCTCCCATGCAGGTAATTAGCTACAAAGGCAGGCTTTCTTTGCCAAGTCTTCTTATCCTAAAACTGGCTTTGCCGTGCATGGACCCATTCTCAATTGACCCTGCCTTGCAGCAGTCTAAGAGGCCTAAACAGGATATATCTGGCTCCCCACAAACCATATTATTCTAACACTTCAGTAATGATTTCATTATTTTATGGAGTAGCAAAAGAAATTAAATAAACAAGTGGAAAAATATAAGTTTCAACAAGCAAATCTGCTTTGGGATATGGCTGAGATTTGGGGGGAATGAAGCCAATGACTGTGAGATTTCTGTGGGAGGGTCTGCCTTAGACAAAAGGAGGACCAGAAGCAAAGGGGGCAAGGGCTGGGCTATCCTGTATTCTCAACACCCTCAGCCGGGTCCCGTCTCATCTCATCCACCCCTTCCTTCCAATACCTTCAGAGGTGACCCCTCAATGCCCTCAAAGTAGTCACACTGCCAAGACAGATCTCCTCTGTGTATACCTGCTCTAGTTTAACTGCTTTTGCCATCTTTGCTTTCTCTAGTGCCCCTCCCGTTTCCTCTAGAAACACATCCAAGACTGTGGGACGTGTGGTGGTTCCACTACCCTTAATAGTGAAAAACAACTAGTATGGACCCAAAGTGAAATGGGCTGCCCTATGCGGTCTAGGCCAGGGGTGGGGAACCTGCATCCTCGAGGCCATAAGTTTGGATTCAGTCAAAGGGCTGCACTTGAGGACCTAGAGGGCCACATGTGGCTTCAAGGCCGCAGGTTCCCCACCCCTGGTCTAGGCAATTCAGGCTTAGGTAGGAACTGTACAACATGGCCTGCAGTCCCTTCTAACTTAGAAATTCTGTGAATTCAAAGTATTCCAATAGATTGATAATGAGTAACTTCGAATCCGGTACCTCAGGCAGCTTTTTAAAAAGTTGTTGCAATTGAACCAGGCAGCACAGTATTCAATAAACTAAAAAACACAAACCATTAGTGGAATGGCTCCTTAACATGGACTAGTGGGAATATTCGAATGCAAACTAGTAGAAATTAGACTAAAATGAACATCCTCTGCCCTCCAACAATAACCTCCCAACGAATACACACATGGGTGAAGTCTGTAGGGAGACACTAGGAAAATAGGCAACAGCTGTGGTATAAAAAGGGATCGATAAAATCGTTGTTTAAGCTGTTGTCCTAAAACATTTTTATTTCATTTTTGGTGGAGACGAGGTTTCCCTCTATCACCCTGGCTGGACACAAAGTGGCCATCCATGGTTGAACCACCATGGAAGCTTTGACCTGCTCCATTGCCCAACATGCACTGGCTCCCCTCTCCTTGGGCAGCCTGCTGGCCCCAGCTCCAAGGGGACCACCATGCTGGTGGCAAGGCTTAGGACAGATGCCTAATGGGCTTTAGAACCCTCCTGCCACCCAGAACTCCAGAGTTCAAGCCATCCACCAGCTTCAGCCTCAGCCTCCCCCAGTAGCAGGAGCTCTAGGTAGGCCAGCCCTAAAACACATAAATGACAACAGGAAATTGGCTTTGAAGTACACCCATTTTCAATTTTTTTCAACAGGCATGTTGAGCTTTTATGCCCTCCCATGAAAAGCAAAGCAAATTGCCGCTGACCGAAACAAACACCAAATTCCCATAATAAACATAAAATGAACATACTTAAGATGCAAAGTTCCATTTTGAAATTCTCCTTCAACTGACCTTCTTTTCCCCTCTCTCTAAAATAGTTGTAATGTCTTCCTCTGTCAGTTCACTTTCTTTGGAAGCAAAAACATGTGTGGCTCCATGACGTATCATCTGAAGCATCTCATCTTTTGCCAACTTGTTAGACTGTTGATCAATGAGCCTGCCTAATATCAAAAGTAAATATCGGGGTCTTTAAATGGATTGTACTACAAAGCCTGTATAAGAAAGAGCTTGTGCATCTGTTTCTTTGGTGCTGACCTATTTCATCATTATGGAGAACTCACTGTATGGAAAATCCTTGTACCTGTATCAGGCGACAAGAGTTACTTCCAGACTCCAAGAGTCACCGGAAGCACCACAAGGTTAAGTGACTTACCCACACTCACAAAGCCAGGACGTGTTATCAGTAGGACTCGAACCCAAGTCTTCTCTGTCTTCGAAGAGAACCCTCTAACCACCTATGTTCCGTCTCACAATCAAACACGATCACATTTAAATCCCGAGTAGAGTTTGAGAAGTTTAGAAAGTTGGCTAGCTTTAATTTTCCTCAAAGCTACCTGTTCTGAAGCCTCTCTTCTGGCCCGTTTTCCACTCTGGCATTACATTCTTTGTCTAGAATTCTTCTAAAACCTAGAGTGGCATCATTTAGGGGGTTCAGATTTTCCTCTGAGAGTAGGCAGTCCCTTATAACTGTTTGCAGAAAAAAGAACGTTTTGTCCCCTGGATACCAGGTGTTCCAAATTACATGCTATTATAAATAAACCAATATCAGGTTAGCTGAGGTTCGAATACACAAGCTGCATATTAAATGTCATAGGCAGATAAGACAGCTTTAAAATAATTATGTTTTCAAAGAAGATCCTTTTTTCTCATTGCTAAAACCATCCCTCTATTTCAAACCCTGACCAATCTCAGCAAAAAAGATATCTTTAAAAGTAGAGGCCTTGAAAGCACAAATAAATTTTTGCAAGAACCAACTAAGGAATCATTTATATTTATACACATCTATGTATATACATACACATACTTATCTATGAATATTATGGAAAAGCATTTGATACCTTGCTGTATAACAATGGAGTCAAGCCTCAATTTTATCTCTGCTCTTTCTACAATCCTGTCTTCCACAGTGTTGTCAGTAATAAGCCGGAATACCCGTACTGGCTTCTTCTGACCAATACGATGAGCTCGATCCTGGTGGAAATGAACCAGATGGATGTTACTGGGGATGTCTCAAGTCTCTCTCTATGCCAAACCACCCTCCACTCAGCTGCCACAGGGTGATTCCTAAAAGTATGGGGCTGAATATGTCACTCCCTGTTCTCACCTCACTTCCCACTCAATAAATTTCACTGGCTCCCTATTACCTTTAAGATATAAGGTAAACTCCTCTGTTTGTCAGCAAAAGCTTTCTATCTGGCTGCCTTTCTAGCTTTTTCAACCTCTTTACACAACTCTCCCCTGCATGCACTCTGCTAGCCAGTCACATGGTCACACAGTCCTTGCTGTTCCTCACACATGACTGACCATCTCTAGTCTTGGAGTCTTTGTACTGGCTATGTTCCATGGCTGGAATGCTCTCCCTCCTTACTTGAGTTTCCTAGAATCCCTCAATTCCTGGCAAGCCACAGTCAAATCTTCCACTGGAAGCCGTTTCTGGCATCTGCCATTGCAAGGCGCCTTTCCAGTTTACCTTGTCTGTACTGACTTATGCACATGTCTCTCCCATTAGAATGTAAGCTTCGGGGCAGCTAGATGTGCAATGAGTAGGGCACCGGCCCTGAAGTCAGGAGGACCTGAGTTCAAATCCAGCCTCAGACACTTGACACACTTACTAGCTGTGTGACCTTGGGCAAGTCACTTAACCCCAATTGCCCTGCCTTCAATTGCCCTGTCCAAAGGAAAAAAAGGATCGTAAGCTTCTTGAAAGCAGAGGCTGAGTTCACTTTTGCTCTTTATCCACAGTGCTTAAAGGAACAGTGCCTGGCACATAGTAAGTCCTCAAGAAGTGCTTTTTGATTGGCTGACTGTCTATCCTTGGCCAAAATCCTAAAAAACATAACTTCCATCTTTTTCCCTTCAGGAGGTAAATGTCTATACCCACAAAGCACCCCAGTCACAGAGGCATATTCTAGGTGGGGAAAAAAAAAATGCCTAGAAACACTTTCCTGGAGATAATTCAACAGATGAGGCTGAGGGAGGGTACTAAGGTACCAGGTAACTAAACTGACTTTCCCACTAATAATGAATTACAAAAGCCAGTAACAAGGCAGCACACTTTCAACAAAATAGCAAATATATACATATATATATGCACAAAGCCAAAGCCAGAGGCTTCCTACTTTTTGCTGTTTACTTAAGGGAGAATTTTGAGTGTAATTCGAACCCAGAGGGAGATGCGAGACAGGGGCAATGAGGGCTTAACTGTTCTGTACAGTGAGATGATTTTGAATTGGGGAGGGGGGGGGCAAAGGACACACACCATATCAGAGATCTCTGAGAAGCTGACCTTTAAAGAGCTTTTTAAATGCCCACGAGCTACAGAAGCAGGCAGCTTAAACAGAAAATGGGAGGTGGGGGTGGTGGGGGCAGAGAGAAAAATGAACCACCAAATGGTGATAGACATGGATAAATCTGCAAACCCCATATAGAAATACTAGCTATTGGTATGATTAGGGCACAGAAGCAGCTCTATTTCTGGACAAAACTTTTTTAAAGTATCTAAAAAGTACAATAACAAAGCACAGGCACAGTATTTTCTTTATAAACTCTAATCCTGCTGGGAAGGACAGATGTTGGGAGACTAGAATCTAGTCCACTGGTAGCACTTCCACACAGTAACTATAACTAAGGACTTGGCTTGGCTCTTTGGATGCTTTAGGATCTCTCAGGTGTCGAAAGTCTCTCCGATAAGGCAGATCACAATTTGTCCAGGACTTTCCCATTCATCAGTATATTAATGAGTAATTTATTCAGGTCTCAACTCCAAGCTACATCCTCCTATGAATCCACCACAGAGACTAGGAGGCAGGAAGAAGGAGTTTTGACATTGCATAGGACCATGAAAACTATGCGTGGATTATCATGGCCATTATACAGATAAGCAAACTGAGGCTTAAGTGACTTGCCCATAGTCACACAGCTACTGAGAATCAGAACTGGGATTCAAACCCAAATCTGTCCTTACTCCTACTCCAGGGGTCTTGTCTTTCGCCACACTGTCAACTTCTTTGATGTCTAACAGAATTCACCACAATTCTAATTCCCAAAGAGCTGTGTGACCTTGGGCAAGCCTCTTCCCCTTCCTAGGCCTCAGTTTCTACCTCTGTAAAATGAGGGGATTGGACTAGATGGCCTCTCAATTCCCTCCCAGTTCTAATTTTAGGGATACTCATGTGTATTAACAGGTCGATTTTAAAAAAAAATCAATAAATTGACAGACTTCATATTGGGGATTTTTTACAAACCAGCTGTGTTTTCATATTCATAACATTCACTTTTCTCCCATTTTCTTTTTTTTTATTCAAGTGATATGGTATATAATTTCACAGTTTTAAAATGATGGTAAGGGGACATTTTTTAGCTTCAAAAAAATACCTTTCCTTTAACCTAATGCTGGGGGCCTTGAACCACAAGGCATATGGTCTAGAGAGCAGGTGCTAGATGTGCCCTCCAATCTGCTTTCAGTACCTGCCAGGGGATAATCCACTCAAAACCACCCCAGCAGTCCCAAAGAAGACCTTCCCTGTTCCTCCTCTCCCTATTCCCCCTTTTTCTCCTCTCCCCACCCACGTTCTTCAAAAAACTCAGGGCTCTGAATAGCCAGGAAGGGCTCTAGCCAAATCCTTCCTAAAAAACAGCTAATTGATTTGAGTAGAAAAGGAACAAGGTAGAGAGCCAACCAGTAATGACCTACGCAATCAAAGAAGAATGCAGCCCCTCAAAGGAAAACAGCCGCCTGCCTTGCCAAAGAAAGATATGGGGAATGTTGGATAATGCCAGTTACAGGCAGAAAGAAACAAATGCAGACAAAGGTTGGGAGAATGGGAAAAGGAGAAAACAGCCAAAAATATTTGCACTCCTTTGCCTTGAGAAACCAGAGGACGGACCCACTTGGGCCAAAGGCTTAGAAAAGGCTGCAAGATGCCGGGAGCCTCTGGATAAGGTAACAATATGAGGGCTTCACTCAGAAGAGAGACTACTGGATGGACCACAGAGCGAGAAGGGACCTCAGAAGCCACTAAGTCTACCCCCCATACTTTACAGAAGGGGAAACTGAGGCCAGGGGGATGACTTGGCCATGATCAATGTAATAAATGTCAAAATTGTGACTTGAACCCAGGTCCTCTGACTTCAAATTCATTTCTCTTTCTACTACAACAGATTTCTGACCAAGGAACTCAGAATCAAATGTGTAATATTCACCCTAAATCCCAGACACACCTCCCATAAGAGAGACCACCAAAGTTCAGTGGTTTAAGGCCAGCCTCTCCCTGAATCCTCCACCCTCTCCAGCCCACTGCTAACCATAATAAATATCTTCATTTCCTGAGGACATGACAGCTGGGCAGAGAGGAGAAGAGGCCTGGGAGGGTGCTGCACAGCCAGGCTGGCATTAATGAACATAATGACAAAATGAACAGTGAGTGGGTAATGTCACAAGCAGAGTGTCCACACATGGATCATTAAGAGCTGACCATCATCCAAAACACTCCCTTGCCTCACATCCAGGGGTGTGCAAGAGCCAGCTTAAACCCAGATGATTGTTAAATTTTCACTGTGATCACTTCTACCTCAGAGATCAGTGAAGGTTCCAAAGCAGGGCTTGAGCTAGTGCTTTCTTGATCATCCAGATTTGAGAAAGTGATAGAGAAAATACTGATAATGAAAATTAACCCTTAAAATGGGCTCGTGTGATTTGTTTTTTGGAGAGTCAGTAGTTAAACATTTACTAACACACTCCTGCTTGCAATTCAAACTACCTCAGAGCATTGGGAACTACATTACAAGCCAGACCACTGAGCCCAAATATACAGACCCATTACAAGATGACTTACCATAGCTTGCAGATCAACCTGTGGATTCCAGTCTGAATCATATAATATAACCACATCCGCAGTCGCCAAATTAATTCCAAGACCTCCAGCCCTTGTACTCAGCATAAAAATGAATTTGGTACTGTTAGGAGCATTGAAGGTATCTATGGCTTCCTTTGAATAAAAAGAAGAGAGATAAAAATGTGGCCTCACCATAGCAGCAGTCCCTAAAACATATACGCCATTATTCAAACTCACTTTATGCTTTATCTTCAAAATGTGCTTCTACATACTATGCTGTGAGACCTTTGTAAACAAATCAGAGACATCAGTCCCAACTTTTAGGATGGGGAATCTTAGCCTTTCAGGGGTCCTGGACCTCACCGGCAGCCTGGTGCTACCAACAGCCCCTTCTCAGAATAATGTTTTTAAATTCACCAAATAAAATACCTAAGATTACAAATAAAAATGTCCTTTTTTCCCCATCAACATTCACAGATCCCAGGTTGAGAACCCTGCTCCAGAAGCATACACATCATTAGAGGTAACTTCACGAAAAGAAGACACACAGACAGCTTGAGATGAACAAATACTAAATTGTTGTTCTGTCTACACGGCATCGGTATGGTGTTGGGGAAGAACTGAACATGGGCCCAAGGAGAGGAGAAGCCAACCTCAGGGGAGTGAAAGAATGGCAGAAACATCAATCCTGCGCCTTACTAGCTGGGAAATAAAAGAAATATTTTAGAAGTTGGTTCTGTCATTGAAAAGGGGGGACGAAACTAGAGTTGGCCAAGACAAGGTGTTTTATATAAGGACCCAAAAGAACCAAAATTTAACTTGATGGTCTATGCTGCCCACCTCCTGATAGAGTTGATGGGTTCAAGATGCAAGAATGAGACATGGACCAGCGTGGAAACTTGTTTTTGCCCACCTATGTATATTTGTTATAACAGTTGGGGTTTTCCTTCTGTCTTTTAAATCGGGGTGGGATAAGAAGGAAAATTGTTTGCTATTTGAAGAAGAAAAAAAGAGGAGAGAAGCTTCAGCAGCTGGGAATATGAAGAATAGATAAAGGAAGATGGGAGGAGGCTTCCCCCGGGCCTACTAACCAGGGAGTAAGAGATAAGAATTGGATGAGTGCCTTAGGACATTTAGCCGAGAGGCCGGCCACCAAGGTCACAGCTAATCTTGGTCCCAAGGGGCCAGTGATAAAGAATACTCCATTCTCCATACAGAAGCCTTGGGAACTCCACTGTCTTGGCTGGGTTGGCCGAACTGGTTTTCTTTTTTATAAGGGAGGATTCTATGTGGTGGGGGGAATAATTGGTAAGTGACCATTATAAGCCACAATAAAATATTGGTGAATGCACATGAAGGGTAAGTGATTTTTGTCAACTTGGGAAACTCTTGTCAGACCTGGGGATAAATCAACGGGAGAGGCCTGGGGCACACAGAGATTCAGTGAGCTGCCCAAGATCACACAGCTAGGAAGGGTCACCAGAAGAGGTTTTCAACCTGGGTCTTCCTAATCCTAAAGTCAGCACTCTATCCAATATGCCAAACTGCCTCTTAAAATGACTTTTTTTAAAGAAAAGAAAATTAAAGCCTAATCAAAGTTACAGGCAGGAAAGATGGCTCACTAACGAAGTCATTCAAACATGCAGAGGGTCCACATAGAGGTAAGGAGTCCCATTAAAGGAAGGCTGCAACAATCAAAGCAGAAGACAGAGACTCAACAAGGAATTTTTTCAGAATAATGGGGATGATAAAAAGGACAACTGCAGAGCTAGAAATCAGGTACAGCATATGGTATTTAGTGACAGCAGACATTTCTTTAGGGATGGGACTTATTTCATTAATATGGGTAACTTCCAAATGAGGACATTCCCTCTCCCAATGCAGATTGGGAATTTCTATGAACTTAGACTTAGAGCGATGCCTAGAACACTGAGAGGTTGAGTGACTTACCCAGGGTCACAAGGCCAATATACATCAAAGGCAACACTTGAACCCAGGTCTTCCCAGCTCAGAGGAGAGCTCTCTATCTACCGCACAACACTGCCTCTGAGACATTTACGTAGCCCCCTACAAAGCACTTTCCTGACAACAACTCTGGAAAGAGCAGCTTCAGTTGAGCCATGATGTAGACTGCATCAGACTACAAAGGGTTGAGGAAAGATGGGGCGTTAAGTAGGCCAAAGTACAGTTTAGCTGAGAAAGGAAGGAGAGAGGGATGGTCTGGGCCAGTGGAAGGCTGAAGGAGAACTGGGCATGCTTAAATGCAACAGAGAAGGAACCAGTAGATAGGGAGAGGGTGAAGATTCAAGACTGTGAGGGGCCAAAGGAGGATGTGGTATGCTGGAGAAGACAGAAAGGGATGGGATCGAGTGCACAGATAGTTGGGCTTTTCTAAGGGACTTGAGGAAAGGAGGAAAGATGGACAAATAATGTCAAGGGGTTCTGAAATGAAGAGAATGGGAGAAAGGGAGCTCCCCTTGAACATTCCGTTTTCTCAGTGAAGTAAGAGGCGAGGTCCTCAGCTGAAAGAGAGGGGAGAAGAGGTGGAGGAGCTTGAGGAGGGAAGAGAAGGTTTAGTTATAATAGCTTCTATAAAGAGTCAGACAGAGAGTCAATTCCAGAGGAACCAAAGGACTGCCTTGCTCCAGTGAGGGCCCAGTTGAGGCTGGATGACATGAATTTGTAATGTACCTCATTAGCATAGTTATAAGATCTCCTCTGGTTTCTCCAGTGGCTCATGAGGAGGGGCAGAGGAAGTGAGTTGTGGGAATAATCCACAGCTGAGGTCCAGCAAATAAAGTCCAACTGGGAGAGCAGGGAAAGGATTCAAGAACAGAGGACAATACAAAGTTGAAATGGCCAGCTCCTGGGTTGAAGTGGAATGGGCAGTAAGTGACAACAGAGCAGGGGTGATGGCCTGAGAAAGTATGGGTGGGGCAGAAGGATAGAAGTCCTGATGAGAGCAAAGGACAGGTATAGGAGGGGTGAAGAAAAGAGAGAGATGGAGAGATAGAAAGCTATTGTCAGAGAGAGGAATGTCAGAGTTTCTAATTAGGGAAGTGGGTAATGGCAAGATCCAGGATATGGCCCTCCCTTGGCAAGGCTGAGTTGGAGTGAAGGAGGCCACTGGGCTTAAGGAAGCTGAGGAAAATGGGAGTTTGAGGGACCATTGACATGGATATTAAAGTCCCTTAGTAGAGTGGCCTTAAGGGCAGAAGCTAGGGAAAAGAGGAAGGTGAAATTGGTAGATAAACTATGGCCATCAGAAGAAAGACACATACACAGCAAAGTAAAAGAACATCAGAGTTAGAAGGGACTTTAAGAGGGCACCCTCCCCACAGAGATGAGGAAATAGGACCAGAGCAGAGAAGGTCACACAACAAATTAGTGGCAGAAGCAAGAGCAGAACCCAAGTCTCCCAGGTCATCCAGTTCTCAGCACTGTGTCCACAACACCACCTGAAGTCGAAGTCCTACAGCAGTACAGGATTAAATGTTCCAAGCAAAAACAACAACATCTTAAATGGAAAACTACTTCAAAGTAGAAAATACAAAGTGAAAACACATTGCTTAATGGAGCTGTCATGGTGGACAGCTGCTTAACCTTTCTCACCTCCCTCTCCTCATGCGGCGTCTGGCCATCTAGCCGACAGTACTCATAACCCCGCCACATGCAATAATCCTCCAGGATATCCAGCAATCGTGTCATCTGGCTAAAAATGAGGACTCTTGACCCTAAACATGTTCACAAAATAAAAACGTGCAAGAATGAAATAGTCGCTTCGAAATTGACATGCCACATGCTTTTTAAGGGGCTCAACAATCCCATTCGAAAATGCATGTTGGTGTTTTTAAATATTCCAGGGACAAGTAAGATTCAAAATCGGACAATGTTATTCTTGTACAAAAGGTTCTCCAACATATGCTAAGGAAAATGAACACTCTGCTTTGCTTTTCTCACCCTGTTCTTTGAGCTTTGACAAGAGTTTATCCAGCGCCACCATTTTGCCACTATTATTGACAAGATGGGTGTCAGTCGTATATGGTGGGCCAGGTTCAGCCCCGTCAAAGAGGTAGGGATGGTTACAACACTTTCGCAATTGCATGAGAATATTCAGCAGCCGCATTTTATCCATCTTTCCAGCCGAATTTAAAATATCAATATCTTTCATCAGGATCCGCGTGTACCTGCAATTTTAGAAGCATGATATAATTAAATGATTTAGTAAAAGGTTTGTTAATACCATAAAGCAATATTCCCTTGGTAGCTATTTTAAATTCCCATTTTAAAATAATGAGATTTCTAGCAAGATTAAATTCAATCAGGAAAAAAGGGGGCAAAGAAAAAAGAAAAGTTATGGGGAAACAAGTTTGGATTTGAACATTTAAACTATTTTTCTGTCATTTAAATCGATTTCTCCTTGCTTTAGCCATCAATGAAAATGGAGATCCATTGGTAGCTACGTACTGTAAAATGCTTTTTTCTTATACTTGCATATGGTTCTCAAGTTCCTGGCCTTGGCTTCCCTTGTTTGAACTAAACATCCTCAGTCCCTCCGATCACCCTTCAGAGGTCATTTCCAGTCCTGTAAACAATTTCTTCTCTCGACCTTTTGCACAAGTCAAAAGGGGATTAAGGACTCATCAACAACAACCACAAAGGCTCCTCAGAGCCCCTGTCATATCCTCATTAAAGTGAGTGAGATTCTGTTCTTCTCTTAATGCCATTAATAGATCGCTGACCTGTCCGGCCTGTGGTTCATTAAGACTCCCTCTCAATTTCCTCTTTACTTACACATGGCTAATCATATCTCATCATCCACTTATGTAACATCCCCAATCAGTTTTCTTCAACCTTAATAGGCAAACTTCACGTCAAGCTTATTTTAAGAACTTTAAATCTGAAATTATTTTACTTCCAAAAACAGAACATAAAATGTAAGTTCTGAAATAAAAACAAAATCAAAACACTACTAGGTAAAAGTTCAAAGAAACAAAATTCTCTCGGACAAACATATGAACATTAAATGAAATTAAAAAGCTTACCATTCCCTTTGCATCTTACTTAGGCCAAGGTAAATTTTTACTTCCTTTTTAGGAGGTAGGCTCTTTTCTACTTCAGCTTTTATACGCCGTAACAAAAATGGTTTTAAAACCTAAAGAGTGAAGTTTTTCATGAAAGTTTATAAGGCATTTAATACTGCAAGTTATATATTTTACATGATATTAACCAACATTCTAATTCTGAATTTCCTTGCCATCAAGTGAACTGAAAAAAAACCCAACTTTTCCAAACTTTGGAGCAGCTCATGGCAGGTTGTGTCATTTTTAGATATGCCCTAGGGGTATCTAGCCTCCTATCTTACTGCTGGGATTTACCATCTGGAACCAATGGGCCGAATGAGCATCTCAAAATCACAATGTCCATTCCAAAGAGCACATACTGACTGAAGGACACCGTGGGCCCATATTATCAAAGAATTCACAGTTGGAAAGCCTCCAAGGAGATCTTGAGATACTGTGGTAAGTACTGGTTGGTTAAGTGTGGGGCAGTACAGTACCATGGAAAGGAAACTATTCTTGGCACTGGGATAACTTAGTTTGAATCACACCACACTATCTAGACATTTAGCCCTTGCTTTTCTGTATGTCAGATAAACAAAGCCTCCTTTATCTTATATCAGAGAAATACATGTCACCTATCTGAAAGAGGTGCTGTGAGTGAAGCCCCCAAAGAAATGTGAGTCATTATTATTAACCATCCCAAATCGCAGTAGGTCCCAGGAAACTGATCAAATCCTGAGCTTACCTGGGGTCAAAGAACTCCCCAATGGGTGAATTTGTTCAGGGGCTCCTCTGGGTAATCTGAATGGCTCAGACATCCCAAAGGTCTGGACTGAAATAAGACTTCCCCCCAAGAGGATTAGTAACCCTGGGTAAGAATGGGGGAGAGAGAAGCCAGACACAACCTGCCTGGTCTAGATGAAACGCCCAAGGCCTTTGTGGATGGGACCATAAAACTGTTCATCCAACTAATATAACAACAAATACCACCAGACATTCATCAAACAATTTCAACCTTAAACAATAAAGTGAAATCACATAAAATCTCATTTTATCTTCACAGCTGCCGGTTTTATTAATCCTACTTTGACAGATTAAGAAACTGAGTCAGAGAGAAGGCAAAAAACAAAACATTACACAACTGGCTGAAGACAGACTCTCTTGACTCCTAGCCTGGCCTTTTTTCTACTAGCAAATAGGGGAGTATAAGCATATGCCAGCTGTCATCTCTCCAAACAGATGGTTAATGGCTTCTCTTACAAGTGATGAGGAGAGGGTATAGCAGGGTCACCCTGCCCAGGAACCACTAAAAGAAACAACAGGCCCACATGTGACCTTGGGTTCATATCCCATAGGTCATTAGGTCTTTACTTCCATAATGTTCCCAGTACAAATTATTAGTTTCAATTTTTCAATGTTAAATCATAACTTGAAACAAATCATGAGGACCTCCACAGGTTTTGTAACTTTCCAACAAAAAAATAAGGCAAATACATCTATCCATGTAATGGGTCAAGAGTTCCCATTCATCATGGAAGGATACACAAGGGTGAGGGAAGCAAATTATAATAGCATTTGCATGGGCAGGAAAACAGGAAAGTTTTGGCTAGCACTGAAATAATAGCAATAGTAATCATAATAATATTAAATAGTACTTAAAGAGACCCTAAAGGGTTGCAAAGTGCTTTACATTTATCATAGAATGTTATAGACTAGATATAGGAATGCATGCCAATTGTGGGAGGAAAACTGACCATGTTCCTTCATGTACCTTGTTCTAACACAAATAATTTGTGTGCCAAGCCAGAAAATCTTGGGAATTTCTAAACCGAAGTCCAGTCATAATATAGGACAAAGGACTGTTATCTAGTCCCAGAGGCATTCTGTCTGGCTTTTGTTAGCTCGATGTGGTGGGTAGCCTCTGAGTATGACTAAAGGGATGTCAGTCTGCTTTAATTAGGGAGAGGCTTTCAAGTCATGTCATCACAGAAGACCAGGGCTCGGATAGCTGACAGGTAACCCTGAAGAGTCAAAATGCAGAAGCTGGTGGCAGGGAGTAACAGAGAGACAGATCGACAAAGGCATTCTCTGGTCCTGCAGAATGACAGAAGGCAGGTGCCCCTCCACTCACATTTTCTGACTACAAATGCCCACTCCCCTCTCTCTCTCTCTCTCTATATATATATATAGGGGGGAAAAGTGTGCCCCAGGTTTACAAAGGGAATGAATGTTCTCTTGTTATTCCCCTTACTATTACAACTCTTCTCACTGTTACTACTGTTTACTATATACTTTTTACCATATTTTCTATTTCATTCAATGTCATTGCTTTGAACTAACTTCCTGTGGCTCCCTAGGAAAACTAAACGCAGCAGTAAGAGCTAATGAGCTAGGATTTCTAGTAAAGGTGGGCTCACAGAGTACCTTGAACCTGGACTGAATTTTCTGGGAATTTAACAAGTAAAAGAGGCTTCCTGAGGTGCTACATTGTGGGGAGATTAATTGGGATGTCCCTTTCAAGCACTGCAAGGATCCTTTGACAAAGTATTCGTTCACAATTCGACAAGAGTAACAAGTAAAATAGCTGGCATTTACATATTGCTTTAAGGATTACAAAATGCTTTACATATTTTATCTCATCTGATCCCCATGACCCTGTGAGGTAGGTACTATTATTAACCCCATTTTACAGAAAAGAACACTTAGGCACAGAAGAGGAGAACAAACACTTATAAAATGCTTACTATATACCAGATACCATGTTAAGCACTTTACAAATATTCTCTCATTTGATCACCACTAACCCTGGACGGCAGGTGGTATTATTATTATTATTAATTACCCTCATTTTATAGCTGAGGCAGACAAAAGATAAGTGACTTGTCCAGGGTCACACAGCTAGGAAGGTCCTGAGGCAAGATTTGAACTCAGATCATCCTGACTCTAGGCCTAGCTCTCTATCCACTGCCCCACCTTGCTGCCTCAACTGTTCAGCTATCCAAGGAGCACAGGACTAAATACCAGAGGGGGCCAACAGATGCTTCCACATTAGTCACAGAGCAAATCCCCTTAATAAAAGGATTTGTTCTGTAAAATTTGGACTCAGTCCAAAGGCCACACCCAAGTGTGGCCTCAAGGCCACCAGGTTCCCCATCCCTGGACTAGATGGTCCCTGAAGTCTCTTCCAGCCCTAGATCTAGGAGCCGATATGTGACCCTGGCAAGTCATTCCCCCTCTCTGGGCCTCAGTTTCCTCATCTCTAAAGTGAGGGAGTTGGCCAGATAACCTTGGAGGTCGTTCTTGATCTAAATTGGTGAGCATATATACAACTATGGGCATATATATATATATATATATGTATGTATGTATGTATATGTATATATGTGACAGCATGCAGGTTATAAACACTGCCTGAAACAGGTACCAACCTGCCTGGCCAAAGGGACAAACAGGAATGGTGATGCTGGAGAATAACTGAGATGATAATTTTAAAGTGCTTTGCAAGCCTTAAAGCATGGTATAAATGTGAATTCTTGTTTTATTAATATAACACTGGCAATAAGTAGGAATTAATGAGAATGTGTGCAGCCTTCCGCGTGAAAGAAGTTATCAAAGGCAGAGTAATGAGGCTCAGGACAAGTGACAGAGGCATCACGTGTGGCATTCAGCAGGTCCCGTTGTTATGACAACCATAATCCCAGCACGTCCAGATGTTAGAGCCAGGGACATCTCCCAGGCTGTTAGGCTAACAGTGCTGCTAAGGACAAAGATAACTGAGAACCTAGGACTGCCACGGAGAGTGCACCTCCAGGTGAACTTTGTGGCAATGAATCAACCCTCTTTGCCTCAGTTGTCCTTGTATGACCAGTGTCCAGAGCACAAGGCAAGAATCGAGGGAATGACCCCTGAGGACCCACCCCAGCTTTGTTCCTTAGGGGGAACAGTGCTTTACTGTTGAAACAATGGAATTTGTCACAGCTGCGGAATGGGGTGCTAGAACAAATGCTATCCAGTCCCAGCCATGGCACCAACAAGCAGTGAGGGGGATAGATATCTGGGGCTAAAGAGAAAGCTTGAGCCTCAAGGCTCAGCCCTCAAGGGCCCTAGCATATTCAGTGGTGAGTGACTGAAACGCTCAGGCCCCGAGTGTCCCCAAGGCTGGGAAGGCCTGATTCTTTAGGTAGTTTCACTGCAAAGTCTCTATCATGGTCAGAGTGGCTCCCGGCAGGGAGGCTGAATGCAGAGACATACTTGTTGCATCACGTCTCAGCACCTGGAGAAACTTTGCAGTTCCTGGTTGGGTGTGTTTGTGCACATCAGGTGTCACCACTAGGATGGTGCCTTCATTGTCCCTGTCTTTCTTCTCTAGAAGGACAAAGCTGATCTACCCAAGTCCTAATCATTGTTGGCACTTCTATCCCCACCCACCCAAAAAGCAGCACAGGCTACCCACAGCTGTGGGTAGTTTTAGGGTAAAGTGCATGTGAATTGGACTATGTGGGTGAGATGATCTACCTGTGACATACTAATCAATTGATGCATTAGGATATGTGTTGGCAGATGTTAACGTGTAGCCCATGTAATTTGCTTGGGTTGACTATTTCTTATTAGCAGTAGAATACAGGAAGAGGGCAAGGCTTTTCGTTGACCAAAATAGATTATCAAAGCTAGAAGAGTTTGCTGTTGACAAACATAAGCCTAATAAGGGCGGGACTATGGGCCAAGTAGGAAGAGAAGAATGGCCTCCTTCACTTACTTTTTGTCCAGGCTCATGTTTGTTTATTTGCCAAGCCAGAGAGGGTTCAGGGACTTGCTAAACCCAAGTCAAATAGCTGTCTAGGACAAAGTTGTCTGGTGTTGATTCGGCACCAGAAAAGGGAATTAAAGGAAAAGACAATATTGGCCTAGTGGTACCTGGTCTGCTTTTTGCTAGCTGGATGTGGTGGCTACAGCCTTTGGCTGTAATTACAAAATCTTGAGCCTCCCCTAATTAGGAAGATGTTTTCTAGTCACTGTACCCTAGGAAACTGAAGCTGAAATGGTTGGCAGATGGTCCTGAAGAAGCCCAGAAGCTGAGAAGAGCAACCCAAAAGGCAAGTGGAGTGAGCAAAGCATCCCAGAAAAGAGAGGCAGGGAGATGGAATGTCCAGTGAGGAAACAGTGGGACACTCAAGCATGGGCCCAGAACAGCAGCACAATGACATCACCAGAAGACAAGATCAGGGAGGTCAGAGTTGTCTCACCCTGGCCTCCCATGCTCCCTCTGTGGGTTACCTATATGTATGCCCCCATGCCCAGCCCCTCCTCCTGTTGAGAATGTATTTTATTTATGGGAAAGTGCAAGAATGCTCTATTAACAGGTTTTCTTACTATGTTAACTGGCTAAATGCCTTTGCTTTGAACTAACTGTATCTTCTGGATGTCTGGGAAAGGGAAAAGAGATTAACAGGAGGGATGAGCAAATCGAGAGTGGATTAGAGGGTGGGACCTCTAATTGGTGAAACTGGAAACAGATGGGTTCAAGGCTGAAAGGAGTGCACTTATAGCTCTGGAATGGTTGGGACAAAGGAAAGGAAATTGCCTGGAGCAGTCCAGCTGATAAGAGGTGATAATTGATGGTAAAAGATTTAACCAGGTCCCTGGAGTTGAGTTGTAAACACCCACAGTGGTTCAAAGAAACAAGGCTGAAAACCTAGACCATCACGGAAAGTAGGGGAAGCTATGCATAACATGCAAGACGGGTGCAATTTTTGTACTCCAGCCACAGTGGAGAGCCTGTGTTCCAAGTTTAAGCTCATCTCTCTCATGGAGGAGAAGGTAAAGGGTCTCACCCTCACATCTCTCCCCACTCACAGTTGTTAGAGAGGATGAAGGGCTCCTAAAGAAAACAAAGAAACAAAAGAAGCAAGAGTTCCATGGGAAAGGCATCTGAGGTGGACTCTGGGAAACGTGGCCCTTGTCAGGATGACTGAGAATTAGAGTATTATTACACAGAAGAGAATGGGAATGAAAAAAGGGCCTGTACAATTAGAGCTTAATAACAGCCTCTTGCTGAAGAGGATAACTAGATGCTCTGAAGAGGAAGAAGCTGCTTGTCCTCCCAAGAATGCTATGGTAGAGCCACGGGAGCCATCCGAGGGAGAGATCATGGTCCAGCACGGGGCAGAGGAAGAAGAGAAGAATAGGAATAGCTGGTGACTCTCTGCTCAGGGGTACTGAGGCAGCTATTTGTCAGCTGACTCAATAACAACTGTTGTCTGCCTGGGGCATCTATCAAGGACTTAAAAGGAAAGTTCCCTCCCAAGACTTGTAAATTTGGCAATTCACCTGGGCACAAATGACGTTTCCCGAAGGATTCTCAAAAATATTGCTGAAAGTTATGGATGAGACACTGAAGCCCACAGGGGCATAGGTTGTGGTTTACTGTTTCCTACTGAAGGCAGGGGCGGCAGGAAAGAAAAACTTGCTTGGGCAGTGAACAGCTGGCCAAGAATGTGGTGTCTGAGAATAGTATCTGGATCATGGGATCATTGCTTACGATAACAGGGTTGAGAAATTCTGGCCAGACCTAACAAAGGTTGATAATAATGTATTTGCCAGATATCCTGCAAATCAAATCAAAAAGGCTTGAATTTAAAAAGGAGAGAGGAAAGAGAAGATTGTCTATGCATATCCCCCAAGTTACGATACTTTTAAATACATCAAACTCACAGTGGAACCCAACTGAGATGTAACCGGGAAAAGTTTAAACAAAAATACAATACAATGTTAATTTTTGGTTTTCTAAGTCAATGTGTGACCAGCAGGGATCCATTTCCATTTGAGTTTGACAGTACCACTAAAGAGCATCCATAAAAAATGAAGACTAGTGACTAAGACACTCAGAAATTCACAGAAGACAAAATCCAAAAATAAAACCAGTAGTAAAAATCCACAACCTCAAATGTCTATACCAAAATGACCAAAGTTCAGGCAACAACAACCTAAGGGGACAAGTTTGACCTCATAGTTGTCAGACTTGGAGAGATGAAATCCACGACTGGGCTATGGCTCTGGATGTGTATACTTTGTTCAAAGGCAGGAAATGGTGCATAGAATTGCACACCAAGAAGGTATACTCATGTGAGGAAATCCAGGAACCATAGCAGAGAAGCATAAAGGAAAGGATTTAGATGAAGGTCAAAGAATGGAGAAATACAAGTGATTTTATTATTGGAGTATATTACAGACAACCTAGAAAGAAACGAGAAAATAGGTCAGGAGTTTAGGAAGCAGATCACAAGCCTGACAATGGCACAAGATAACAGTGATGGAGGACTTCCACTATCCAGACATCTGCTTGAATTCTCTGCCAAAAACAGAGCAGCTAAAAACTAGTAATAATTTCATCCTTCAAAGGTAGAAGAACCAACAAGGAGAAATTCTAATCTGAATCCAGTTCTTCCAAACAGAGAAGAGGTTGTTAGTTGCTGGGGTGAAAATTAAAGGAATTGGGGAATGTAGTGGAAGAGTGATCACTCTTTCTCAGAGTTTGTGATACGGAGGACAGGAAATCCAGGCATCATCTGACATGAACATAAAATTCTGAGAGGGCAGATTTCAAAGGGTTCAGAGGAAAGATATGTAGGATTCCATGGACTAAAATGCTAAAAGGGAAATCAATCCATGAGGAATGGGACATGCTCAAGAAGGAAATTCTGAAGACAAAGAGGGAAATGTTCCAATAAGGAAGAAAGCTGGGATTGGTCTGAAGAGAATGATGTGGATGCAGAGGGAACTCACCAAGCAACTTAGATTTGAAACAGAAATGTACAGAAGATAGAAGCAAGGCCAAGTAAGAGAAGAGAAATTTACAAGTGTGCACAATACTGTAAAAATAGCATAAGGAATGCTATAAAGCTCAGAATGCCCTGAGGCTAGTAAGGGAAACTGAGGCTAAAAAAGAGGGGAGGAAGCTACCCTGGGAGGAGAGGCAGGATAAAACAAGAGAGGGATGGCACCTTTTCTTGAGGTGGCTGGGATGATCATCACTGACACCAGAGAGAAGAGCTGCTCAATTCCCATCATGTTTCTGTTTTCTCTGAAAAGAATGACTTTAAAACAGAAAATGACAGAACAACAATGACTAACAGGGAGTTGATAAGTAAGGCAATAGCAAGAAAGCTCCATTTACTCTCCATCAATTCAAGTCACTAGACCCAGAAGAGAAGTCACCCTTGGGTCCTGAAAGAATGAGCAGGTGTGATTGCCAAGTCATCATCAAGGATATCTGACAGATCATGGGAAATAAGAGAGGTACTCCAAACGTTGCCTTGTGTTCCAAAAGAGGACATTGAAGAGATGGCTGGCAAAATCTAGAAAGGGAAGAGGCCATGACAATAAGCCAGAATGGCTTCATCAAGTACTCAAACTAACCTGATTTCCTGTTGACAGGATCACTATACAGATAGGATGGCCCAATGGATATGGAACCAGTTTTGAAGTTAGGATGACCCAAGTTCAAGTCTGGACTCCAATGTGTGCTGTGTATGTCACCCTGAACAAGTCACTTTACCAGTCAGTCCCCTAGGCAACTCTATAAGACTAAAAATTGCAGACAAAGTGCCAACCTTCATCAACATAGGTAGTTCTCCCATCAGGAGCTCCCTATACCAATGAAAATTACCAAATTAATAGATGAGGGGAATACTGTGTTTATGGTTTCTCTTTAGTTTTTTTCTTTTTTTTTTTTAGCAGAGCTCTGGATAACATGTCATACTATTCTTGTGGAAAAGATGGAGAGAAATAGATTAGATACTTGATACAATCAGAGGGATTCAGAATTGGTTGGATGGCCAGACTCAAAGAATAGTAGTTAACGGTTGGTCCAATGTCAACATGGTAGAAGGTTTACAGCAGAGGATCTATACTTAGACTTGTGCCTTTTAACATTTTCATCAGTAACTTGGATAAAGGCACAGGTGGCAGATAGACAAAGGCAGATCTACAGATGACAAAGAGCTGGAAGGAATTGGATGGGAAACACACAGGATGCAGAGTCAGGATCCAAAAGGATATTCACAAGCTAGTGAGATGAAATTTAATTTTAAAAATCTGTAAAGTCTTGCACTCAGGTACCAAAAACCCAACTTCATACATAAAAGTCAGGGGCAGTTGTTTTTAAAAAGATCTGGGGGTTTTAGTGGACTACAAGCTTGATATGAGTCAGAAGTAGGATATTAGTAGCCAAATGAGCTAAATGCAACCTTGGACTGCTTTCAGAGGGGCCTAGTTTCCAAGACTGGGGAGCTGATAATCTCACTGTACTCTGTCCTCATCAGGTCTCATCTGGGATACTGTGTTCAGTTCTGGGAACCATGGTCTAAGAAGGACATTGATAAGATAGAATGTATCTAGTGAAGGGCACTCAGGATAGTAAAGGGTCTTGAACAGAGGGAAGACTTGGGGATTCCTGCTAGTTATGTTCAAGGCTCTGAAGGACTGTCATGTCAAAGAGGGTATAGATTTGCCCTGTTTGGGGGTCTCTGGGGGGCAAAACCAGTAGCAGAAACCAGAGAAGCCAACTGAAGTTTAATACCAGGAAAGGCGTCCTAACAATTAGAAGTGGCCCAAAGAGGAAATGACTGCCCTGAAAGGTGGTAGGTTGACCCTCCTTAGAAGTCTTCTGTGGGCAGCTGGCAGTATGTTACAGTGGGAATTACTTCTGTGTTAGAGTTGGACTGGACAGCTGGGGAGGGCCCTTCTGACCCTCAAATTCTGTGATTCGGAAAACTCATCATGAGCTCATGAGCTGGGCTTCCAAGTGGATGGATGTATAGCCAGAGTATCAGGAGCTTAGGGGAGATTTTCTAGGGGCCCCCTGGGCTCCATATGTAGAGGAGAAGATGGGACTCATTTTAGAGTGAACAGGGAGAGCAGTCTCAGTGCTGGGATTTCACTGAAGAAACTCCTTCTACCAAGGCAAGTCATCACCTTCTTGGCCAATTCGAGTCTTAGAGATTGAGTAGCCTTAGGCATTGCTAAATTAAATGACTTCCCCAGGGTCTCACAGCCGGAAAGAGTCAGAGGTGGGGCTTGAACCTAGGTTTTCCTGGCTCTGAGGCCAACTCTCTGTACCATACTTAGGAAACTAAATTAGGCACTCAGGAGTTGATGATACAAAATGGATCAGATAGGAAAACAATAAAGTGGGAAATGGAGATGGCCTGGAGTGCCCAAGAACATTCTGCCTGAGATGTCCTAAGTCCAGGGTCAGAGATGTGAAGGAATAAGTGTGTGATTTTGTGCTCCTGTTAGAGTTTATTCTGCTCTATCTCTATGAAGAGGAAAAATTACCTTAATCTTTTTTACACCGTATCTAGCTAAAATCTGTCGTCACCACTAACATCTCTGCATCCCAGACATATAAATCCAAAAGGCACTTTCAGGAAGTGACTGGTCAGAGTGGGTGGCTCAGGACCATACCAGCCAAGGCTAGGGATAGCCCACCTCTCTGCCCCCAAGTTGCAGCTGACCCTCTGACTCCGTTCACTTCATTTGTATTTACTCAATTACCTTGGGAACTGTTACTTACTGCATGTAGTCTTTCCACAAGCTTTTGATCACCAAGACAATTTTTAGTGTCAAACCAGGAATCAAAATCCTATAGAAGGAGGGAAAAAATCTGCAATTAAGTATATAGCTTTCTAAAAATTAAATTAACATTTATTGAGACAATTCATAGCAAGTACAAATATGAGGGAAAATATGGTAGATGCCATAGGAGAAGTCTAAAGTGATTATGGAGACACAAAAGAAGGAG
The DNA here is from genome assembly GCF_011100635.1 of Trichosurus vulpecula. Classification (NCBI taxonomy): domain Eukaryota; kingdom Metazoa; phylum Chordata; class Mammalia; order Diprotodontia; family Phalangeridae; genus Trichosurus; species Trichosurus vulpecula. The sequence continues at coordinate 45,920,530 of NC_050582.1, read as the reverse complement.
AGAGGATGTCTAGGCTGCAGGGAAACTGAGGCAGTGAAGGGAAGGCAAGGAAGGCTTTGAGAAGGCAGTGGCATTTAAGCATGAATGATGAATAGTATGACCCAGATAGAGATGGAGGGAAAGGCATTGCAGGCAGAGGGGCCAGCAGGAGCATGGACAGCTGGAATCCCCAAAGAGTTAACAAAATCTAGTCCTCCACAATCCAATTTAGTTCCTAATTATGGTTCATCCTAAACAGAATGCAATTATTAACTATACGAACTGGCAGTAGGAACTTTCAGTATAAGGTATAGACCACTGATGCATAAAAACAAAACTTATCACATAGATAAGTGGACAAACAAGAATTATTATTTGAGCATGTGATAAAATAAAGAGACAACAGGAAGCCGAATTTTGTAACTGTCTATAGGCCGTTAATTTGGGCTCTGAGGAGAATCAGGCTCAACCATCCTCATCCCCATGAAGTTCAGATTGATATAGCAGCAATTTGTGCTTCTAGCAAAAGCAAAGGAAAATGTTATTATCATATACCATGAGCCCTTCAGCGCCCAGATCCTAACGGCTTCAAGAAATGGATATGTGAGATTCTTTTAAAGACACTCTATACAGTGTGTTAGCCTGCTTGCTGAAGCGCTACTCCAAACACCTCAATGGTGTTTGGAATGTTTAAATGCCTCATACACAAGCCTGGGATGGTTGGCACAAGAGGCGACCTGGGCCTGCTTCGGACGATATCGCATAAGTAGGAGCAGCAACATGCCATGTGCAGTTAAGGGCTGGCTAGTCTTAGAACCCTAAGATAAAGAAAAAAAAGACTTTTCCAGGTGTGTCTGTTTTAAGATGGTTAAGAACAGCTTAAATTCTTAAACAGAAACAGCACACAAATAAAGTACTATAAATTCAATCAAATTCTCTTTTAAGAAGTTCTATCTCCAAACTTCTTTTGAAATCATATCATCCAATTTGTAAACAGATGTTTGTGAACATGAGAAAATCAAAGCACCCAGCTTAAACTTACTTCTGCGGAATTGAAGACGTCAGGCAGCAAGAAATTGAGTAACGCCCAGAGCTCGTGAAGATTATTCTGCAATGGCGTTCCAGTTAGTAACAACCGGTTTGTGGTCTTGAACTCCCGAACGATCTCAGAAAGCTAGAAAGATAACACATAGATTAACAGATCTCATTAGAAGACACTCAGAGACTTAGTTCTCACCATCTTCATCCTTTACGCAGCAAGGAAACCACCAAACTGAAGAAAAAAAAAGTTTGATACAGAACAAATCGTTGAGGAAGGTACCGCATTGGAGTATGGCAAAATGAGCATCTCTGTGCTTACAGACCACAGAAGGGTCAATCTTCAGAAAGTTCGGGGTTACAGACATTAGCCTTGACTATCTCCCTTGGAGGCAAGGCTCAGCATCGCCCACCAACCTTGTTCATCCACATACCTGACCACCTATCCTGAGCACTACAAAGGCCAGAACCAAGTCTAATTTCTTTAACACCCTATATTAAACTTCTAAGATCTAGAGGAAACATGAAACTTAGTCATCAAAAGGCATTAAAAGTTTTGCATCAAAAGGAAGCAAAAATGCTTCGAATTAACTGCTAATGATAATGGCCACATCGATAACATTCTTTTGTAATTCTTTGCCTACCCTTTTCTGAAATGAAAAAAGAAACCACCATCGCACCGCTTCTTAACAGGCACTGTATTCAATATGAAGCTAACGTGTGCCTGTGGGTGGTTGTATGCTAATTCTGCCTCCCAATAAAGTATCCTAGTGCTTCAAAGAGACTGTTCACCATAACATGAGAGCAGTTTTTCCAACTGTTGTGAGAAATCAACAGCAAGATTGTCAACAAGGGCGGGGGAGTGCAGAGCCAAGATGGTGGCTGGAAAGCAGGGACTTGCATGAGCTCCCCTCCAGGTCCCTCCAAAAACCTATAAAAAATGGCTCTGAACAAATTCTAGAGCTGCAGAAACCACGAAATAGCAGAGAGAAGCAGGGCTCCAGCCCAGGACAGCCTGGATGATCACTGGGTAAGGTCTATCCCACAGAGCTGGGATCGGAGCAGAGCACCGCCCACCATGGGCTGCACCCGGACCAACCAGACTGGGAGCCAGGCAGAACAGGCCCTAGCGCCCTGAATCAGTGAGATATGGCAGTTACCAGACTTGTTAACCCACAAACACCAAAGACAACAGAGAAGGTTAGTGGGAAAAGCTGCAGGGACAGAGTGAAAGGAGTTGTCTCTTTGGCAGGGGCAGCAGAGGTGGTGCAGCTCTGAGGACAGAACTACAGCTGCAATTGCTTACGGCCACAGGCCCACCTGGTGGAAGGAATTAAGTGGCAGATCAGAGCAGGAGTGCAGAGCCTGCTTAACATCTGAATCACAGTATGAGTTGGCAGTTCTTGGAGGAGGAGGAGCACTGGTGTGGCAGAGGTTGCTGTGTGGAAATAGCTCTGAAAACAACAGCACATCCCCTCAAGCTTGGGACAAAGTACTCTATACTCTACAAGCAGTCATACCCCAACGAAAAACTCAAGGGTCAAGTAGTTGGCTGGGAACATGGCCAGGCAGGGAAAACAGACTCAGATTCAGACTTAGACTTTGGAATCTTTCTTTGGTGACAAAGAAGACCAAAACATATAGCTAGAAGAAGTCAACAAAGTCAAAGAGCCTACATCAAAAGCCTCCAAAAAAAACACGAACTGGTCCCAGGCCATGGAAGAGCTCAAAAAGGATTTGGAAAAGCAAGTCAGAGAAATAAAGGAAAAATTGGGAAGAGAAATGAGAGTGATGCGAGAAAACCATGAAAAACAAGTCAATGACTTGCTAAAGGAGACCCCAAAAAAACTGAAGAAAACAACACCTGAAAAAATAGACTATCACCTACCCAGCAAAACTCAGTATCATGCTCCAAGGCAAAATATAGACTTTCAATAAAATAGAGGACTTTCAAGCTTTCTCAGCAAAAAGACCAGAGCTGAATAGAAAATTTGACTTTCAAACACAAGAATCAAGAGAAGCATGAAAAGGTAATCAAGAAAAAGAACAAGAAAAAGAAATCGCAAGGGACTTACTAAAGTTGAACTGTTTTGTTTACATCCCTACATGGAAAGATGATGTGTATAATTATGATTCATGAGACCTCAGGATTAGGGTAGCTGAAGGGAATATGTATGTGTGTGTGTATGTGTGTGTGTGTGTAGGGCATGATATCTAAAAAAATAAAATCAAATTAAGGGATGAGAGAGGAATATATTGAGAGAGGGAGAAAGGGAGAGATAGAATGGGGTAAATTATCTCACATGAAAGTGGCAAGAAAAAGCTGTTCTGTAGGAAGAGAAGAGGAAGCAGGTGAGGGGGAATGAGTGAATCTTGCTCTCATCAGATTTGACCTGAGGAGGGAATAACATACACACTCAATTGGGTATCTTACCCCACAGGAAAAAAGGAGGAAGGAGATCAAAAATGGGGGACAATAGAAGGGAGGGAAGATAGGGGGAGGAGGTAATCAAAAGCAAACACTTTCGAAAAGGGACAGGATCAAGGGAGAAAATTAGATAAAGGGGGATAGGATAGGAAGGAGCAAAATATAGTCTTTCACAATATGAGTATTGTGGAAGGGTTTTATATAATAATACACATGTGGCCTATGTTGAATTGCTTGCCTCCTTTGGGAGGGTAGGTGGGGAGGGAAGAGGGGAGAGAATTTGGAATTCAAAGTTTTAAAAGCAGATGTTCAAAAAAAAAACGTTTTTGCATGCAACTAGGAAATAAGATATACAGGCAATGGGGCATAGAAATCTATCTTGCCCTACAAGAAAGTAAGGGAAAAGGGGATGGGGGAGTGGGGTGACAGAAGGGAGGGTTGACTGGGGAAATGGGCAATCAGAATATGCCATCTTGGAGGAGGGGGAGGGGAGAAATGGGGAGAAAATTTGTAATTCAAACTCTTGTGAAAATTAATGCTAAAAACTAAAAATATTAAGTAAATAATGATTTAAAAAAAAGATTGTCAACATATCTCATTGTGATTTACAATCCTAATCTTTATTTTCACAATCATAAAAGGTCAAGAAAATATTTTTAAATCAAATAGCACACTGACCCTCTCACTAAAAGGCAAAAATTACTTCTAAATGATTATAAAGTACTTTATTCAATATAAAAATGTTGTCTCATACCAGTGCTAACTTAGAAGAGAAACACAGCAATACAATGATCTAAGACAATTCCAAAGGACTCATGATGGAAAATACTATCCACATGGAGAGAAAAAACTATGGAGTCTGAATGCAGATCAAAGCATACTATTTCCTCTTTTTTTCTTTCTCATGGTTTTTCCCTTTTGTACTGATTCTTCTTTCACAACATGACTAATGTGGAAATATGTTTAATATGATTGTACGTGTATAGCCTATATCAGATTTCTTACTATCTTGGCGAGGAAGAAAAGGAGGGAGAAAAAAATATGGAACTCAAAATATTATAAAAGTGAATGTTGAAAACCATCTTTACATGTAATTGGAAAAAATAAAATACTATTAAATGGGAGGAAAAAAGGAAGAGAAACATTCAATCAATTCCCAACATCCTTTGCATTATTAACCCTATTAAGCTTTTGTCTCATCTTCAAAGATGAGGCCTAAGAAATTTGATTTTCCAACAAGAATGTATCATAATTCAAACCCATCTTTAGACACAGATTCATTATTATGACCTATCATGATCAAATAATAATAATACTGGTTTTTATTTTAAAAAACTTCAATAAAGATATAGCTCAGTAGCTTACCTTGGACTTTTCATTCTTGATTCTGTGAGCTTCATCAATGACCAAGTACCGCCAATTAAACTTTTTGAAAACAGACTTTTCTTTAATTACCATTTCATATGATGTGACACAAACATCCCACTCTCCTGGCATCATTACATCACGAATGAAAGCAGCCTGTTACAGAATAAATTTGTTTCCATTAGAATATCATTATTTGAAGATCACTGTTAAATTCTTACCAAATCATATAGCCTTAGCTAGCGTCTGGGGATGCATCTGGGAAAATTGAATAGATGTATAGCAGAAAATTAAATGGGTTTGGAGCCTTAAATTCTAACTGGACAGTGACCTAAATATTTTTTAAAATCATTTAAAAATGGCAACAAAAGGAAAAATATACTTGTTTCAACTCTAGAGAGGAGGTAAAGTTTTATGGAACAAATAGAAGAAAATATTAGTGACAAAAATCAACAAGCTTGTATACAAAATGCTTGGTTTTTTTTTTTAAAGAAAAACCTTTAAAATGAAAAGAAAACAGATTGGTTAAAAAATTGTTTTTAATATACCAGAAAAAAGTGTGATACCCAGAATCTAAAAAGGTACTATTGCCCAGTTGTAAGACTAATAACAAACATTCCCCAATGAGACAATTTTCAAGGGACCTAAATAGACAAATTATGAAGGAAGAAATACAAACTATTATTAACCTCATGAAAATATGCTCAAACTTCCCAATAATCAGAGAAATACATATCAAGACAACCTTAAGATGCTTCCTTATACCCACTAGTATATCAAATATATAAAAAACTATTAAATCCAATGTTGTCATGGCCACAGTGGAATACTTTGGTACCATAAAAATGTAATCATGATTTAGAAGTATATGGAAATATGGAAAGGTCTCTATAAGAAGATACAGAATGAAAAAGAGACCCAAAGCTATACATACTGACTAAAGATATACAACAAAGGAGAAGATAAGGAAGGCAAGAAAACAGGACCTAAGGTGGCAGATGTTGTATTTTCCTAGAAGGGGACACAGTACAAAAACATCCTATTTGCCAATTTTCTTGGGTGGGAGGAGCAAGAATGTTTGTTTTGAGGCTACCTCTCCCTATCTCACCCAGGGTTGGAAATACGGTGGCCTGCCTTTCATGGGTCCAATCCCACTACTGATTGGCATGGAAGCTTTGACATACTCACCATGTTCTGACTTGGGCAGTTTCTTTTGGTTCTGCCTTTTTACAGGCTAAGGGATAAGATTTTTCTCCTTATATTGTGTTTTCTGGATTGTTGTTCTTTTTTTTTTTAATTCAAAGGTCAAATATACAAATACCTTCAGTTAACAAAAGCCAGTCTTAACAACTAAAAAGGAATTCAGTCTATATCAGTGACTCTAACCATTCTGGAGCCTAAAGTCTGAGAAAATTTCCTTCCTCTTTCCTACAAGAGCAAATTTTATATCTTTAAACAATGTATTGAAGTTCACGGTGTTTGTTGTAAAAATGCAGGTGCTAATGTATACCAGTGATTGGATGTCTGATGGGAGAGAAAAAAAGAGGGGGGGAAGAATCAACAGGAAAAAGAGGAACAGAGTTGGAAAGTTGACATGGGCCTAAACTATGAAAAGGGAGTGTGACAAGGGAAAGAACAAAGCATCAGGAACCTAAGAAATCCAAAGAGAAGAAAGGATGGGCAGAAGCAACATGAAAGGTGGAGCCAAGATGATAGATCCAGATGGAACAGGAATAGAGGAACCCACCAAAATAGCTCAGATATCCAAAAGGCTGATTATTTAGGTTATATTATGGAAGAATGTCAAAGTCTAGGGAAGAAGGTAGAACAAAACTTGCTTCAGAGAAACAGGTATACCACTCTCATGGCAAAGAAGACAGCTAAAACCGATGCAGTTTTGACCAAAAGTCAGAAAAACAGATCCAGGGCCAAGTAGGGAAAGCCCTTCCTCCACCCATTAACATAGCTTAATCCAAGACTACGGCATGAAGAGGATGAAGAGGGTGTGACCTGAAATGCTTTCAAACCCAAACAAGCCAGTGGTCAGGGTGAAGACAATTGATGAGGTAAAAGCTCATATATCCTGAATGCTGGACCTGACATAGGTCAAAAGAAATCACCGAAAATTAATACGGGGCAGTGAAGGGCTGTCCTGAGAAAGGCCCGCCTAATACAATAAGGCTGCCATGCTTCTGAGTAACTGAGCTGAACTAGTAAGACTCTTTCCTACAGTCTTTACCTTTCACGGCCAATAAAAACTGATGTGAACCAAAATAACCATGAAGTTCATTCAACTTCCATTCAACTATTCATTGAAAGTCTCCGAGGTGCAAAGAGATTCATTAAACTAAGGAGAGAAGATGGGAAAGCCTGGATTGGGGCAGGATCTCCATTTTGTCAGTGAAAATCTGACTTTGTGACTTGTGCCACCTGCTGGTTCTTCCAAGTTTTGCACAGCATACATATTTTGGTCCTTTTTTCATTTAAAAGAATTAAAATTGTGCTTTGAGATGTCTGAATACTCTCAAGACAGAGTCATAGAATTTTACATCTGGAGGACACCTTAAATCATAAAAGTACAATCCTTACATTTTTTTCAGATAAGGACATGGAGGGAGACTCACTTTCCTAAGGTTCTACATGTAGTTAGTCACAGAGCTAGGCCTCAGAAACAAATCTGACTCTCAGTCCCAAGTTTTGTCTATACCATGTTGTCCTAGAGATATATGTATGGGTACAAAACCAAGGAGGGCATCACTGATATGCATACTTTAAGGACTGCACGTGGATGGTGAGGAGTAGCCCTACCAATTTCCCCAATGTAATCTCTAGCTATCCCAGAAAACATCTAACTTTGCATTGCTGAAATAATATACACTGGGCAAAGAAGACCATGAACAAAGAGAACCAAATAACAAAGAATCAAAGTCCCTGGTAAGCTAACATTTCTATAACTAAGGACTCTCCCTACTATGCTTTTGTCATTCTCTATGTCCCTCCCTCCAGAGGTACATTTGTTATTATGCTAGTGACTTCCAAGAGCCAGAGGAATGGTTTACAAATCGAAGACTTCTCATATCCCCAAATTCCAACTTCCAGTGGGATTACTGAGGTAGGGCCTGGAGGAGAGAGAGGTGGCACTAAGTTACTGTATGCAATGAGTCCATGCTTTCTGTCAATGAACCCTCCCACCTGTACCCTTGCCCCAACCCAGGGCAGGGTTCAACAGAAAACCCTTCAAAAGCTACTGTTTCTGAATATTCCATTGTGCAAGAGCCCATGGAGTTCACCTCTGTGATCTGTAAAAGAACATCTCAGAGGAAGATCGATATGTTAGTAATGCACAGACAGATGAAGATGAGTAACGGGTTCAATAACCTAGAGACCTGAAAGACTGAATAGTTTCCCCTACCCACCCCTTGGGTGCCTAATTTATTTCTTAAGGCTGACAAGGGAAGAAAAGAACCTTCTATTTCCAAATTCATAAGCTGAGTATTTTAGTATGTGAATGATTTATAAAATTAAATCTAAATCAAGTAATTTTTCAAGGTAAAATGAAGAGAGAATTACATAATTCATTGTGTTCCATACTTTAGAGGATATCTTTCTAAACCCACGCAGAACAGAGTGAATCCTTAATCTGAACTCTGTTCTCTAGAGGCAGAATCCTGAGACAATAGAAGCTACTGGTGTTCTCCTGGCTGATTGGCTGGATATTTGTGCATAAGCAATTATGCATTAAAGTACTATGTCACTGCTTATTAATAGTATGCAGGGACAGATTGCTGGGTTCCTAAGGCTAGGTCAATGGCATGTTGTACAAAGTTGAAAAGACTTCAAATGTCAGTGTGGCTGCAACAGACTGATTCGGCTAGTTCAGGACAAGCCTAGTTAAAAAGCCAGTCTCCTCAACAGAAGGTTGGCTATTAGGTGCAGAATTCTGTGGTCCCGATAAGCTATGAAACAGGTGAAAATATAAAAATGACCATTGGTCTTGCTGGGTCCTCTTTAGCTTCTGCTGTGATGATGACAAATGAATAAAAAAGAGATCCTACATAGGACCATGGCTCTAGAGCCAGAGGGGGACCTCAGAGACCAAATGGTCTCATTTTCCAGAAGAAGAAACTAAAGCCAGAATAGTGGAAATTACTTACCCAATTTCACCAACAGAAGCAGAGCTCTAGAGCTGGAAGGAACCTCAGAGGCATCTAGTCCAATTCCTCATTTAACATATGAGGAAACTGAGGCCCGGGGGGGGGGGAAGGACTGGTCTAAAGTCATGCACAGTCTTTGTATTAGAGAGATTTGAAACCAGGTCCTCAGATTCCAGGGCCAGAGGTTTTCCCATTCAAGTAGAGACTGCTGAGAATCATATAGTATTTAGGCCATCTATAAATGTGAACTGCTGGTCCCCTAAATGTGAAATCTTTGTCAAAAACCAGAGTCAATACCCTACTGGTATCAAAAAAAAAACCTCTTGGTAACAAAGCCACATGAATATGACAGACTTGCTATTGATAAAAGCAGAAAACAAAGGCTTTGGCCTTTGAAGAACCAAAAGAAGTTAGCATAGATGGTTTTGCTATCTACCCAAAGGCAACAAGACATCATTTCATGGGATATTTGGTCAACTCATCTGCAGAACCAGGATTACAAAATAAAGGAGACCAAAAGCCTAAGTAATTTACAAAAGCATCACACTTCCTCATCATACATGCTTCCTTCAAGAAAGCCTCAAGTCACAAATGATCAAAGGACTCGTTTTGAGAAGAGCAAACTATCAACAGCCCTATGAAATACTGCACATTAAAATAACTAAAGTCTCACTTGATTCCCTCAGTGTCAAAGATGATTTCTTAAAAATATGGAAATAGTCAATATTGGAGAAGCTATGTGAAGCCTCTCCCCACTCCAATCTATTCCCCATTCAGCTATCGAAATGGTTTCCTGAAAGCACAGATCTAACCATGTCACCACCCCCAACTCCAACTCAATAAACTCCAGTGGCTTCCTATCACCTCTAGGATCAAATACAAAGTTCTCTTCTTGGCATTCAAAGCGCTTCATAACCTAGCCCCCTCCTACCTTTCCAGTCTTACTCCCTACCACATACTCTTCCATCCAGTGACATTGGCCTCCTGGCTCTTCCAGGACTGAGACATTCCATTGGCTCTAGGCATTTTCGCTGCCTGGCATGCTCTCCCTTGATCTCTAACTCATGGCTTCCCAGCTTCCTTCAAGTCCCAACTAAAATCCCATCTTCTACATGAAGCTCTTCCCAATCCCTCTTAATTCTAGTGCCTTTCCTCTGTTAATTTTCCATTCATCCTATATGTAGCTCGTTTGTACATATCTGTTTGCTTGTTGTGTCCCCCATTAGATTGTGAGCTCCTTGAGGGCAGGGACTGTCTTTCACCTCTTTTTGTATCCCCAGTGCTTAGCACAGTACCTAGCACATAGAAGGTGCTTAATAAATGTCTACTGACTGACAATACACTGTTGGTAGAGCTGTGAATCAAAAATTCCAAGGTCATCAAAAACAAAAAGGTAGGTCCCATATATGCCAAAATAATTAGAACAGCACTTTTTGTGGTAGAAAAGATATAGAAACAAAGTAGGCATTAATCAATTAGAAAATGACTAAAACAGTCACGGCATATGAATGTAATGGAATACTCCTTTGCAATAAGAAATAATACCAAGAAGACATCAGAGAAGCATGGGAAGACCTATATGAATTGATACAGTGAGTCAAACCATGAGACAAATTGATGACAGTAACGGGCACAATGATCATAATAATGTTAACAAAGACAAAACTAAAACGTATCTTAACTAAGATTCGACAATAACTATAGGGGCAGCTAGGTGGCGCAGGGAGTAGAGCACCGGCCCTGGAGTCAGGAGGACCTGAGTTCAATTCTGACCTCCGACACTTGACACACTTACTAGCTGTGTGACTTTGGGCAAGTCACTTAACCCCAATTGCCCTGCCAAAAAGAAAAAAATAAATGAATAACAACTACTTTCTATTCCAGAGAACCACTGATTCAAACAAACCTCTCTTCTCTGAGCACCAACAAATAACCATGCTATCACATGCTGTCACAGCGCTATTACAAAACCTGCTTATGGAAACTTCCCAAGCCCCAGCATACACATTCCCCCTTCCTCCAGAATGAGGAGGCCATGCTGAAGGATGAACTCTAAAGTTTTACACAAAAAAGCTCAATTAGGAGGAAGTGGTGTCTACAGTGAAATGACTATGGTATAAAAACGAAAGATATCAATGAAACCTTTTGAAAACGTTTTTATTGACATCTTTCTTTGTTACATCGTCTTCGTTTCCAAATATATCCCTTCACCCTTCCCTGCCCACAGCCATCCCTGGTGATAAAGAATAAAAAAGCAAGAGGAAAAGGCCAGTTCAGCAAAACTAACCAACGTATAAACTAAGTCTGACAATATATATACTGTTTCACACCCACAGTCCCCCATTTCTGAAAAAAAAAAAACAGGAGTGGTTCACTTGTTCATCAGGGTCACGCCTGACCATCATAATTTCACAGTGGTCTAATTTGGGTTTTTTCCATTTGTTATTATGGTAGTCATCATGTGTATTGTTTGCATGGCTCTGCTTACTTCACTCTACATCAATTCACGTAAGTCTTCCCATGCTTCTCTGAAATCTTCATATTCATCATTTCTGATAGCACAGCAATAGTTCATTACATTTACAAACAACTTGTTTAGCCACTTCCCAATTAATCAATCAATCAAGAAGTATTTAATAAGCACCTATTGTGTTCCAGGCATTGTGGTGGGAATACAAGTACAAAAAATGAAACAATCCCTACTTGTAAAGAGGTTATATTCAAATGGGAAAGACAACAAGTACATATGATATATACATTATAAAGTAGTTAAATGCAAGGGACAGCACAAGCAGTTGAGGGGATCAGCAAAGGCTTCATGCAGAAGATGGTGCATGATGCTGGTGGAGTTGTGAGCTGATCCAACCATTCTAGAGAACAATTTGAAACTACGCCCAAAGGGCTATCAAACTGTGCATACCCTTTGACCCAGCAATACCACAACTAGGTCTATATCGCAAAGAGATCAAAGAAAAGGAGAAAGGACCTAGCTGTACAAAAATATTTATAGCAGCTCTTTTTGTGCTGGCAAAGAATTGGAAATTGAGGGGATGATAATCAATTGGGGAATGGCTGAACAAGTTGGTGTACATGATTGTGATGGCATACTACTGTGCTAAAAGAAATGACAAGCAGGATGATTTCAGAAAAACCTGGAAAAACTTACACGAATCAAGGCAAAAAGAAATTACCATAATAGCAATATTGTAAGATGATCAACTGTGAATGACTTGGCTGTTCTAAGCAAGATAATGATCTGAGACAGTCCTAAAGGACTCGTGAGAAACAATGCTGTCTACCACCAGAGAAAGAACTGATGGAATCTGAATGCAGATCGAAACACACTTTTTTCCTTTCTTTATTACTCTTGGATTTTTTGGTTTGCTTTTTCTTTTGTCACACAGCTAATATGGAAATGTTTTGCATGACTGCACATGAATAACCAAGATCAAATTGTTTGCCTTCTTAAGGTGGGGGGAGAGAAGGAAGGAGGGAGAGAATTTGGGACTCAAATTTTTTTAAAAATGAACGCTAAAAATTCTGTTTATATGCAATTGAGAAAAAAAATACTTTTAAATCCTCAGAGGAAAAGGTTCATGAGCTACATCTTAAAGGAAGACAGAGGGACTCTGTGAGGAAAAGGCAAAAGGAAGCATATTCAGGCACAGAGATGGGAGATGGAGCACCTTGTCGTGTGAGGAATGAAGAGATCAGTTTTGCTGAATCCCAGAGTGTAAAAGGGGGAGTAATGTCTAATTAGTCTGGGAAGAAAAGTTAGGATCATGTGGTTTAGGGCTTTAAAAGCTAAACTAAGGACTGTATAGTTTATGTTAGAAGCAATAGAAGCCATTGGAATTAAGTGAGTAAGGGAATGACATGCTCAGATGAGCACTTAAGGAAAATGGTTTTCACAGCAGCGTACAAGATGGATTGGAGTGGAGAGAGACTTGGGGCAGAGAGAAGAGTTAGAAGGCAATTGCAATAGTTCAGCTGAAAAGTGACAAAGATCTGAAAGAAGGTTATAGCTAGCTGTGTGCATAAAGAGAAGGAGGTATAAGTTACAGATGTTATGAAGGTAGAAATAGCAAAATGTGGAAACTGACTGTATATGTGGAGTGAGGAATCAAGGATAACCCTGAGATTAAGAACCTGGGAGAATAGGATGATGGTGCCTTTGACAGAAATAGGGAAGTTTGAAGGAGAGGAGATTTAGAGGGGAAGGAGGGAAGATAATGAGTTCAGTTTTCAACATTTTGAGCAACAGTTTGAAATGCTCAGAAGATAGACAGGGGCTGGAATCATAGATCTAGGAGTCACCTGGATGGCAATAACACTTAAGCCATGGGAGTTTATGGGGGGGGGGGGGAAGAGAAGAGAAGAGAAGAGAGTTTAGGACAGAACCTAGGGGAACACCCACAGTGAGAGGGCATAATGTGTCAGCAAATGAGACTAAAAAGGAGCATTTAGATAGGCAGGAGGCAAACCAGGAGAAAATAGTGTCACAAAAACACAGAGAGGGACAGTATCCAGGAAGAGAGAGTAGTTAATGGTATCAAATGCATCAAACAGGGTTAGGACTGAACCAAGATCATCAGATTTGGCAATTAGGAGATCATTAGTAATTTTAGAGAGAGAAGTTTTCATTGAGTCATGAGGTCAGAAACCAGATTTTGAAAGGATAAGGAGTGAGGGGAGAGGAAAGGGCAGCAAATACAGAACATCTTTTGAGGAATTTTACTGAGAAAGGGAGGAGAAACATAAGACAATGGCTTGAGGGGATGGCAGGTTCTAGTGAAGGTTTTTTTAAGGATGGAGAAGAGTTGGACATATTTGAAGAAAATATGGAAAAAAGTAATTGATAGGGAAAGGTTGAGGATTTGAGGGTGGGGGGAAAGGGAGGATGTAGTCTGCTGGAGAAGATGGGGGCAGTGGGATGAGATCAAGGACACATGAAGAAAGGATGGTTTTAACAAAGAGAAGGGCCATTTTTTCATTAGAGATTGGTTGAAAGGAGTGAGTAAAAAATGAAATCAAGGGGGTTTGCGATGAATGGAATGAGACAAGAGGAAGCTCACACTGAATGGCAAGGTCCTCAATTGAGGGAAGAGGTGGAGGGCTTGAGGAGGAAAAAAAGCTTAGAGTATCTTCTGAGAGATGTGAAACAGGGAATCAAATGGGGAGAAATAAATAAAAGGACTGACTGTCTTGCTCCAGTGAGGGCCCAGTTGAGGCTGGATAATAGGAGTTGTAATGTACCTCATCGGTACTGTTGCAAGATTCCCTCCAGCTTCTTCAGTAGCTCATGAAGAAGAGCAGAAGAGGTAGATTATGGGAGGACTTCAAGGCTGAGGTTTAGCAAAAAAAGAGTAGCCACAGGGCAAGGGCACAAGGGATTCAAGAGTAGAGGACAATGGAGAATTGCCATGGCTAACTAATGGGTTGAGATTGGAAAAGGAGGAAAGTGACATCAGAGCAAAGGTAATGGCCTGAGAAAATACTCGAGTGAAAAAATGGAGGCTTAGATGGGCTTCTCTTTTGTTTCCAGATCCTTGCTGCTATAATTATTTTGGTGCACATGGAACCTTTCTATCTTTGACTTTCTTAGGGTATATTGCTAAGCAGTAGGTCAACAGGCATGGACATTTTAGTCACTTTTTTTCCCATCATTCCAAATTGCTTTTCAGAAAGGCTAGATGTCTTCCCAACCTCTCCCAAAAAATTAATTTTTTTAACATGAGAGCTGAAACAATGAAAAACATCTCAAAAGCTGAAATTAACTAATATCTTGGAAAGAAAATGACAGGATATCAACATTTGAGTGATTTCAGACTTTACCATCTATATTTCTGGTCAGAAATTATGACCTGGACAACTCCTACCCAATCAATGTAAATAAACTTTGACTATAAACATGGATGAAAGTAAAGATATTGGCTGCTCTTTCTTAGAAAAGTTTAACCAATATGAAAAATCACCACAACAAAGAGGTCAAAAGAGTTGGGACAACACCATTTTGGATAAACTCCTTGGTGAAATATCACAGAGAAAGAATACAAGATTATAAGCAGAATCACCTTGCAAAATAGTGGAAAGTCTCAGGGAAAAAAACACTGAAAGTTCTCTGCAAGACACCTAAGCTTCATCATCCCAAGATTTTGTATTTAAGAAACTAGAAAGCAATGTGAGGATGAATTACTCTATCTGTAGCGTGCTGTTGTATTGCTATTGCTCCCTATTACTATCATCACTGCCAAATTTAACAAAGCATCTGGTAAAATCTCTTATGATACTCTTAAAGAAGAGATAGACACTTAGAGGTAAGACAATAGTACAACAAAAATGATTCAAAACTGCTTTAATGTTTGGACCCAAAAAGTAATCATTGAGGGGTTAATATCAACTTGGAAGGACATTGCTATTAACGCTCCCCAGGGATCCATGCTTGACCCTTGGCTAGTTAACATTATTATCAATAACTTAAATAAAGGTAGAGAGGTGCGTTTATCAGATGTGCAGATGGCCAAAAAATAAAAGGGACAGCTAATATACGATATTCTCACCACAGTGAGGATGAGAAGAAATCTTAGGCTGTAACATGGACTAAATCTAAGAAAATGAATATAATGAAGGGAAATGTAAAGTCTTACACTGGAGGTCAAAGAAAGGTTCATAAGTACAATCTGGGGGAGGTATAGGGAAATAAGCAATTACTCTGGCAGCACTTATGAACAGCAAGCTTGGTCTAAGCCCACAACTCAATATGGCGGCCAAAAAAGTGAATACTATTTTAGATATTAAAAGACAATGGACACATTAAAAGAGGTGTAGAGTCCAGGACTAGGGAGGTGATAGCCTTGCTGTACTCAGCCCTGGTCAGAGCCTTTCTGGAGTGTTTTAGGAAAGACAGTGATAGAGTATGCAGAAGAGAGCAACCAAAATAGTGAAGAAACTCCAATTCATGCCATAAGGATGGATTGGAGGAACTGGGTGCATTTAGCCTGGAGAAGAAAAGAATTGGAAGGGGGGATGAAGGAGAGACGTGAGAGCTGTCTTTTAAGTATGTGAAAGTCAATCACCTTCAAGACAGATTCAATTCTATAAAAATCACAGATTTAGAGACAGAAGGGACCTCAGAGGTCATGCTTGGCCCCAGAGGGTGGAAGTAAGAAGAGGGTGGAAGTAAGAACAATAGGGAGCAGTAGCAAAGGGGTAGGTACTTGAAGCTTAATGTCTAGTAATTAGAGGTTATCTACCAGTGGACAGGGCAGCCTTAGGAGGTATGGGGTACCTGCTTTCCCCTGGGCCCGGCAACTCAACATAAAAACTGGCTGCTCACTTGCTGGGGATGCTGTGCTTTCTTGTTCAGACCTAGGCTTGCCTATCAGTTAGACCCCTTCCAATTCGGAGACACCAGAACAATGGAACCAACACATTTATTCAGACTAGCCTCTCAGTACCAAACGAGAATGCAGAAATGGCATTCAAGAAAATAAAGTTGGAAAGAATGGCTACAACTACAGGAGAAATTCATATAGGAGGCAATACAATTTTCAAAAATCCTTAGAATTCCCTCCTTTCTATGTAGAGGTGGAGGTCTATGTGGGGAACATTGCATAAACTGCTAGATGTGTTCAGTGAGTGATGCTGACCTGCCCCACTCCCCCAATATGTCATCTTCATTACAAGGGATGGCTCTCTGGGTAGGGCAGGGGGAGGGATATATTCAAAAATGAAGGTGATGTAAAATAAAAAGAGATATAATCTTTTACTTAGATGAAAAATAAAGAATAAAAATCTTAAAAATACTCAAACACTTTAAAGCTCTCAAATGAGGAAGATTGCCCCTGAAACCGACTGTATCACTATTGCTCCCTCCCAAAAGTCAACCAAGAAGACATCAATAAGTACTTCCTCATCTCTAAAAAAACTTTTATGATCTATGCATATATTGAAGGTATCCTTGATGAAAACACAGTATGTGAAGGGAACAGATTGGCTTTTGCAGACAATTCTCTTAATTAACAGAGGTTTACCAAATACAAAAACTTAGCTGCCCTTGATGAGTTCAAGACACCCGGCCCAGATGAACTACATCCTCGAGTACTGAAAACCTGGCAGCTGTGATGGCTGGACCACTGCCAGTGACCTTTGCGATCCTGTGGAGAGGTTACATCGTAGAAAAAACATTTTAAAAACACAAGGACACCGCAGATCGATGGTGAGGCAGAGAATTCATAACCAAAGGATAGAGGAGATCACACAAGACAAAAATAAACCATTTTGATAAATGCAAAAGTTACAAGTTTGGCTTTTTATTTTTCACAAACAAAATCATTGTAACTGGAATAAGAGGAGAAACTGTTTAAGTGACAAAATCGGTATCTCTAATTTTATCTCAATG
The DNA here is from genome assembly GCF_011100635.1 of Trichosurus vulpecula. Lineage (NCBI taxonomy): Eukaryota > Metazoa > Chordata > Mammalia > Diprotodontia > Phalangeridae > Trichosurus > Trichosurus vulpecula. The sequence continues at coordinate 45,903,165 of NC_050582.1, read as the reverse complement.
ATCTTTAGCTCAAATCTCTGATAACAAGCTAATATCCAAAATAGAGGGAAATATCACAAATTTAAGACCAAGCATCATAACACAATAGATAAGTGGTCAAAGGGTATGAATAGCTTTCAAAAGAAAACTAGCAAACCATCAGAGCACCACATTTAAAAATGCTTCCAAATTACTAATAAGATGAGAACTAGAAATAAAAAATCACCTGACACCTATCAAATTGGTCAAGATGATGAAAGATGGAAATAATATCTCTGCGGTAGGGAATGTTACAGTTTAATGGAGCTGGATTCAATCCAACTACTCTGGAAAGAAATTTGGAATTTTGAGAAAAGTTATAAAACTATTCATACCCTTGGACTGAGCATTGCAACACCTGGACATATACCCCAAGGAGATCAAAAGCAGAAAGAAAGATTCCACATATACCAAAATATTCATAGAAGCACTTGTAGTGGCAAAAGAAAAGAACAAAACTGGTTAGAAATTCAACTAGATTTAATTCAACAAACATTTCTTTTGTCTACTTTGAACCAGGTGCTGAGGTTACAGACACAATAATTAAAGTTTCTAACCTTGAGAGGCTTACATGGGGTGAGGGGAGGGAGGAGGGAGACCCAATACATACAAAGACAAATAAATACACAGTCACTGGGGGGCAGGGGGAGAGGTCACTAGTAACTGGGGAAACGGGGACATGCCTCTTTTAGAAGGTGGTACTTTCGCTAAGCCTTGAAGGCAGCTAGGGAATCCAAGAGACAGAGACAAGAAAGGACAGCATCCCAGCCCATGCAAAACCAGAGGCAGGAATCCCAGTATTTCAATGTCATGTACAGGGAATAGCAAGTTTGGCTGAAAGCAGAGTGCATGCTGGGAAGTAATGTGTGATTGCTCTGGAAAGAGGCTGGAGCCAGACTGTGAAGGCCCATAGAGGTGAAACAGAGGGGTTTTGTATTTTATTCTAGATTCAATAGGGAGCCCCTGAAGCTTCTTGAGCAGAGGAAGGGCATGTGAGACGTGGGCTTTAGAAATATCACTTGAGCAGCTGCGTGGAGGATGGATTGGCAAGGGAAGAGACTGGAGGCAGGGAGGTCAATTAGGAGACAAGCACAGTAATCCAGGAGTGAGGTGGTGAGGCCTGAACTAGAATGGAAGAAAGGAGAGAGACTTAAAAGAAATGTTGTAGAGGCAGAATTAATAAGAACTGGCAAATGATTTAATGGGGGGAGGGTAGCAAATGAGAGCGAAGAAAGTAGGTGCCCATCAAGTGGGGCACAGCTGAGTAAAGTGTGGGATATGGAAAGTAATGGAATACTATTGTGCCACAAGAAACAACAACTATGAGAAATTCAGAGGAACATAGGAAGACGATTCAGAGCAAGAGTTCTAAAAGCAGCAGGGCATTTTGTAAAATAAGCACACGGAAACCAATGCAGAGCAAAGAAAGCACAATCAAGAGACCAAGATACACATTAATTACAATAATATAAACCACAACAACACTAAAAGGCAGCTAAACTCAGGATAAAGGCAAGGCCCAATGTTGATTCCAGAGAACAAAATGATGAAATACACTTCCCTGTCTTGGCAGAAAGGTGGGGGATTACCAGTTTCAAATGCTGTACAAGCCACCAGATTTGATCGCTGTCAATTGGTTTTGCTTCACTATGGGAGCCGGGACAATTTTGGGAGATCCTATCTGTGGCATGAAAAACAAAAAGGCATCCACAAAACTTTAAAAAAAGAAAAAAGACTGTTGTGAATGAGATGAGTATAGCAGGACTAGAAAGAGACAAATGCTGTCCCAATTTTCCAGAACAGAATGCACAGACTTTGGGCTAACAAACTTGACTTTGAGTCCTCAGAAAAATCTGGACCATACTGTTAAAGGGATGTTTAGTAAGCATTTAGAAACAGAAACAGTGATTACAAGGAGACAGCATAAGTCAAAAAAAGAGATCAGGCCTTACTAACCTTATTTTGTTTTGACAGGTAGAAGGAGGGAATGCTAGAGATATAGAGTGTTTCATAGATTTTAGCAAAGAAAGTCTCTTGTTATATATTTGTGAAAAAGAGAAGTGTGGGTCAAACTACGACAATTAAGCAGACATGGAATTGGTTGAGTGTCTACAAAGAGTAGTCTTTAATGGGTCAATATCATCTGGAAGGATGTTTTTGATGATGTGCCCCAGGAACCTATGCTTAGCCCTAAGCTACTTAACAGTCTTATCAAGATTTGGATAAAGGTATAGATGGTAAGCTTATCAAATTTGCAAATAACACAAAAGTGGAGGGTTAGCCAAATATACTGGATGAGAGAGTCATGATTCAAAAAACCCTGACAGGTTAGAATTTTGGCTCAAATTTAATCAAATGAAATTCAATGTCATCTTATACTTGGGTTCAAAAAATCAGTTTCACAAGTATAATAAAACAGGGAAGTTGTGGCTAGACAGAACTTAATCTAAAAACTGTTTGGAAGTTTTAATAGACTGTGAGCTCAATGAGTTTGACAGAGCAGCTAAATAAAAAGCTAGCACAATCTTAGGCTCTGGTCAAAGAAGCAGAGTCTAGAACGGGGGAAGTACTAAGTCCCATTGTCCTTTGCCCTGGTCAGAGGACATCTGGATTATGATGTCCAGTTCTGGGTATCACATTTTAGGAAAGACATTGATAAGCTAGAGAGTACCCAAAGTGGCCTTCAAGATCCTACCAGATGAGCATCAGTGGAAGAAACTTGAAAGGTTTAACCTGGAGAAGAGAAGACTCAGAGGAATGTGACAGGCATCCTCAAGTATCTGGAAAGCTTATATGTGAAAGAAGGACTCAGACACTGAGGGAAGAACTAGGAACAGCAGGCAGAAGTGCCAAAGAAGGAAATTTAAGGTCGCTGTAAGGAAGAGGAATGGACTACCTCAAAAGAGAAGGGATTTTCCTTTACTGGAAGTCTTCAAGAAGAATTTCAATGAGCACTTCTTGGGTATACTGCAGAGGAGATTCACATTCATCTTGAGGTCCCTTCCAACTCAGAGATTCTGTGTGTCTGCATGGATGAATTACTGATGTATGGATTAACAAATACTAGTGAAATCATGGATCCATCAAAGTATTAAATCAATTATTTTTCTAATCCCTCTAGAGTCCTAAAAGAGTAGTAGCTGAGTAAGTTGATAGATGCTTTCTTTCAGAAGAAGACTGGTAAATTCTTTCTACTTTGTCTTCTGGTTCCAAGAGATCTGGGCAGTTTTCTTTTATGATTTTTTGAAATATACTAGTGTCTCTTTTTTTTTGGTTAATGCTTTCAGGAAGTCCAATGATTCTTAAATAATTACTCCTTGATCTGTTTTCCAGATCAGTTGTTTTTGCTGTACCTTGCTTTTTCTTCTATTCCTTCAGTCTTTTGACTTTGTTTTAACATTTCTTGTTGTCTCGCAGAATCATTAGTTTATACTTGGTCAATTCCAATTTTTAGGGAGTCTTTTCTTGTACAAAGTTTTGTACCTGTTGTTCCAAGTTGTTAATTCTCTTTCCAAATCTTTCTTCCACAGCTCTCATTTCTTTTCCCATTTTTTCCTCTATCACTTTCACTTGGTTTTTAAAATCATTTTAGCTCTTTTTAACTCTTCTGTTTGAGCTCATGTCCAAGATGTGTTTCTTTGAGACTTTGCATGTAGATACTGTCATTCTCTTTTTCTGAGTTTGTGTCTTGGGCATTCTTATCACCATAATAGTACTTTATGATGACATTCGTTTGCTCATTCTCTCAGCCTACTTCTTGACTTTGGATTGTATATTAGGGCAGGGCTCTGCATACTTTGGAGGAGGGGGATGTCTGGCCTGAGCACCTTTCCTCTTGGATCCTTCTGTTTTATTGGGGTACTAAAAGTTGTGTTACTGAGTCTCAGGAAGAGCTCAAGCTGGGGAGTTGCAAGTTTTCACTGCTTCCAAAAGTGGTGTGATATGGGGCAAAATCTGATCACTGCTCTCCTGGTCTGAGCTCAGCAAGGTCTTGACCCAGGTCTGAGCAACACTCCTATGGGTTGGAAATTCCAATAGACTGCTTTTGGACTCAGTCAGCTAGGAAGCTCTTCTGGTTGTGAGGCACAGAACTGCAGGCTGCTCCTTGGTCTGGAATTCTTGCCCTGATTATTCCTCTGAAGGCTTCAAACTGGGGCTAGAGACTGGAAATGAGACTCCGCTCTGGTCCTGGGGTCAGAGCCACACAGCTACTGTTTGAGTCTCAACTTATTTCTCACTCAGTATACGGCCTTGAGCCTGTGACCACTCCATAGTCCAGAATGCTGTTCCTGGAGGCAGTCTCCTCAGTTCGCCCTGGAATAATGAGTGACTATAGCTGTCAGCTGGTACTTGTTCCCAATCTCTGCACAAGATCACAAATCTGGGATCTTGTCTTGCCTGGTACATGGCCTCATTCTCTTTTAGTCCCTAGGCAGAAATCACTGCTGTGGCACACTCCTGACCAGATCCTATCATCTGTGTCCACAGATCTCTCTAGGCCAATCTGGGCTAGAAAAATGACTGTGATTTTTTTTTTCTTGGATTTCCCCAATCAGAATTTGGTCAGACATGTTTTCCTGATCTTTGTGGAGAAGCTGTGCTTTCTTCTTCATGATACTCTGCCATCTTGGCTCTGCCCTCTTCACTGCCCACCCCCTCAGCCCCCACACTTCATCTATACACATCACCAAACTATAAGATTGGTCTCTGAAAATAAAAGTGCTTGATTTGGAGCCAGAGAACCTGGGTTAGAATCCTGGCTCTGTCACTTACTACCCATGTGACTTAAAGCAAGTCCCTTCCCCATTCTGGTTCTCAGTTTCCTCAGTAAAATGAAAAAGCCTCTTCAGTTACATTCAGCTCTAAATCTATCATCCTAGGATTCTGTATTATACTTCTATATTCAGAGACAAATTGAATCTAACTTAACAAGCACTTATTAAGCACCTAATATCTAGATTAAGTGCTGGGGATACATTGAGAAAAATGAAAAATGCTCTGTGTCCTCAAGAAGCTTACATTCTATTGGGGGTTACACATCCACAAGACAATTTGAGAAGTAAGACAGCATTAACTACTAGGCAAATCAGGAGAGCCTTCCTGAGGGGGTAGCACCTGAGTTAAGCCTTGAAGGGAGCTAAGCATTCTACAACAAAGGGGCGAGGAGGGGTGCATTCCAGGCAGAGGCAAGGTCTGTGCCAAAGCAAGAGGGTGGGAGATACAGTACCATACTCAGGAAACTACAAGCACGCCAGTTTGGCTTGAATGTAGAGTGCGAGAAAGAGAGCAATGTGAAATAACTCTGGAAAGGTAAGCAGGAGCCAGACAAAACTGGAAAACAATTGCAATGAGCAAGGCTACCCACAAATAAAAAAAAAAATTCCTCCCTTGCAAACAAAATCGAATCTAAGCCAAGAATAACAGCAAATGTCCAAGCCATACACATTTACAGAGTAGCTTTTGGCTTCAAAAGCATAAAATACTGCTTATTTCAATCTAACATCAACGATTTAGCCAAAGATAACATTTTCGGGAATAGACACACCCATCCTGGTAAGATAAAGCAAATAACTGAACATGAGTTTAACTTCAAAATGCTTAATTATCCGCTGGTTTAAAAAAATGAATTGTGTATGAGAAGAGTTATATGAATGTATGGAAGGTGAAGGAAACCAAACCAGGAAAACAAGATATTGATTACCACAACGTAAATGGCAAGAAGGCGGCAAAACAAAGAAGCTGAGCACTGTGGGATTCTAATGCCCTGGAGGGACCCTAAAGCAGAGATCTGAGAGTGCACAGCACCTTCCCTTCTTTGCACAGGTCGGGAGATATGGGTGTGGATTATGTCAGGGTTGGTTAACGTGTTGGCAAGTCTTCCTGAACTACTTTTTCCCTTCTTTCTTTTATTCTTCATTATAGTAAATGGCTTTCTGGTTGTGGGAGGGGGGAGGATATATTTAGAAATGAAAGTGCTAGAAGAACATAAGATAGCAATAATAAAATTTTGAAGCCAAACAAGAATCGTATATTACTGCTCAGCTAGTTGTGTTGCTAAGTAGTGGCAGCTCCGAAAAAACAGCATGAACACACTGCTCTTCCCAAGCACCACTGGATATACCTGAGTCTTACTTACTCTTGCATCCTTGTCCCCAATGAGACAAACAGCCCGAAGAGAGGGCACCCAGCGTTTAAATTCATTCATCCAGTTGTGTAAAGTTGATTTGGGAACCAAAACCATGTGAGGCCCAGGAATGTTCCGATAGTGTTTTAGATAGCCAAGCAACGCAATTGTTTGTAAAGTTTTTCCGAGACCCTGCAATATCAACACAAAAGGAAAGAAGTCACAAAACTTCAAATAATGAAACATTTTGTTAGCACTAACACTGGAACTGAATATTGGTCTATTCTTCCACATGTAGAATCATGACTCTAAGAAAAAACAATTAAAAATACAAGGTGGGAAATGTCGACTTTGATTCTTAGCATTTACTGAGTCAACAAAAGAGGAATGCAACATGCCAGGAGCCACTGGAATTGAGGAATTCTAAACACATTCAATCCAATCTGATAAACATCAATTACACACATGCTGGGGGCGGGGGAGAGAAGAAATACAAGATGAAAAACCATCTCTGCCTTCAGAGAGCTTGTGCGGAGGGTGGGGGGGGGGACATTGGGGGAAGGGGGTTACTATAAACAATGTAAACAGATCCATGTATACACAGGATTATTTAAGAAGGAAGAGAGCATTACTCACTAGGTAGGCAGGGAAAGCCTTATACCATAAGAAACGTGCCCAAGCTAAGCCTTGAAGGAAGCTAGGTGACAGACAGAAGAATATATTCCTGACATGGGATTTTGCCTGCACAAATTAAGAGGGGAAATGGAAAGCCAAGTTCTAGGGATCAATTAGTAGGCCAGCTTGGCTAGAACTGAGCAGAAACCTGAGGGAGCTGACAATGTGTCATATGTTCCTGCATGGACTCAGTCAAATGATGCATTTTGTGCTTATTCCTCAACAAAGGCTTCCCTTTAATAAGCTATTTATGGCTACTGGCCCTCTTGTTTCTCAATGTCCTCAAGGGTTGCCCCATGATACTCAGGCCATGTTGAGATGCCCATGACACTCCCCCATCATCCTATAGTTCTTTCAGATGTTTAATGTCATTAATAGGCTATTACATTATACTGGAACTAAATACAGGGCATTCAGAGGCTTCTTTGGTTAATGGAGATTTCCATGTGGCTCCAGAATCCACTAACTGGGAGTGCGCCCACTGAAGTCCTACTCCATCATACCAGAGGTAACCCTAGAGTCTTGAAGGCTCTGGCAGAGTTAATTAAGCCACAAATTCTTCCAATACAGTCTCAGAGATACACAGACTGTCACCCAAGGGACTGGCCTCTTCCACATGGCTTATTCCCAGAAAGTTGGCCACAGCCAGTAAGTAATGAATTTCTTTGCCATGAATAGATATTGATCTCCACTGCTGCAGAGAATGACCATGTAGACTCAATTCAAGTTAACAAACATTTATTAAGCACCTACTGTGTACAAGGCACTGGAGAAATAAAGAAAATCAAAAAGTCTCTGCCCTCGGAAATCAATAAGATGGCAGCCACCAGAGTATACCAGAGAACCACTAGGCTAACCCGATCAAACAGGCCCATTGCTTTTTATCAACTGCCATTATTTTTGCCTAGTACACACTCCTGAGGTGATGCTACCTCAAAATCTTCTGGCTATTTACAGATTCATCTTAGTGCAAGGGATTCTGGATCAATCCTGAAGCTCTAAAATAGAACCAAGGCAAGGGAAGGGAACCCAGTAGTGCAGGATAAAAAGCTCTACCTCTAGCAGATAGAACACAAGTCAGTAAGATTTGACTCTGAATCCTGCTTCAGTCACTTAACAGCCATGTGACCCTGGGCAAGTCACTTCGGCTCTCTGAACCTCAGTTCCCTCACCTGTAAAATGAGGATTACGATAATACACTGGTTTTTTGTGAGGATCAAATGAGATCATATTTGTCAAGCACTTTGCAAACTTTGAAGCACTACAGAAATGCTAGTTGTTCATATTTCACATGGAACAACAAGGTCTTGTTTCAGCAAGAATTCTCAGCAAGAATTTGGGAATTTGGGGGCAGCTAGGTGGCAAAGTGAGTAGAGCACTGGCCCTGGAGTCAGGAGTTCAAATCCAGCCTCAGACACTTGACACACTTACTAGCTGTGTGACCTTGGGCAAGTCACTTAAGCCCAATTGCCCTGCCTTCCCCGCCTCCAAAAAACCAAAAAAAAAAAAAAACGAACTTGGGAATTTGGGAAACAGGTCAGGAAACTATAAACTTTACTAGGTATTCCAGGTAGGTGCTATGCCATGAGGACAATACTAGCCTCAAGGCAATAAATCACTTTCGACATAATTAGGGACTATTTTCTTTCCCCACCCTGAGTCGGAGATCATTCTGATTTATCTAAAGCCTTTGAAAGGACAGGGAGTCACTATGATGACCCAAGGGATTACATGGCTAGGCAAATACCCCAAGGAGGTCACTGACAAAAAGGAAGCCTCTCTCTATGCCAAAATATTTAGAGCATCACTTTTCATAATAGCACAGAATTGGAAATAGTCGATGCCCAACGACTGGAGAATGGCTAAACAAATTGTGGTCCATGAATGTAATGAAATATTATAGTGCAGTAAAAACCAATCAACACAATGAATACATCGTGCGTGGGAAGACTTACCCAAACCAATATAAAATGAAGTACATAGAACCAGAAGAGACACGTACAGTGACTACGTTACAAATGAAAAGAACAACCAACCCAAAATAAATGAAACTACATGTCACCATGTTATAAAGAACAAGCTTGGTCCCCCCCCAAAAAAAGATGGAAGAAAATAGCACTATCCCCCCACACTCCTTGGGCAAAGGTGGGGCTCAACAGGTAGGGAATACTGGACTTAAGGTCAGATTTCTTTAATGTGTTCATTGGTTTTGCTCTTTTACTGGTATTCCTCTTTTTAAAAAATTCCTTGTTATAAGGGGAGTGGAGAGGGAGAGAGATGCAAGGGGAAATGTAGGCACTGTAAAAACAAACAATGCAAAAAAAAATGGATTTGCAAAGAAAAGAGAGGGAATCCAAGGCACACTCTTCTGTTGGCAGTTCCTTACCATTTCATCTGCCAGAATGCCATTAACTCCATTTTCATAAAGGGAGATCATCCAGTTCAGGCCCCTAACCTGATAATCTCTCAGAGTTCCTCCTTTCACATCTGCAAAATGAAATGACATCAACCATCTTACCATAAAATAAAGTATCTTTTTCTTAAAGGCACCAAGTAACATCCTCCTCCAGGAAACCTGGAAAAAGTCATCCAGACAGTGTAGTACTCACATGAAGGGGACACTTCGAATCGGACACAAACATTCGATGTTTTCCGGCTCTCAGACAAAAGTTCCTCATCTTCTTCTTGCTCAGTCCTTCTGTGGCGGTAGCTGAAAGGGACAATGAAAGAAGTACCTGCCTTCGTGTTCAATCTGAACTAGGGCTTTAGAAAGAAAGGAAGGACGGCTTCAGGGTCTCCTTTGTAATTCAGTGGGACATATTTGCATTCTGGCTAATCTGGGAATAAATCATCATTAAGCCTGACTTGGGAACTTCTGGCGGAAAGAATTCTTGCCAGCTCCATAGCATCATAGCTAAGCTTACCACAATCTATATGTGACTGAGATTCGAACATATTACAAAAGAGAGAAAGATGCAAACGTACTCCCCAGCTGAAAGAAGGCACTGCTTTTCATCGCGCTTCACTCGGGGCCGGCCCACTTTCACCTTCAGTGGCGATGTTGGTGATTTCTGAGCCGCCGGCTGAATGAAATGAGCAAAAAGCTCCGTCTGCTTCAGCAGAAATTCAAATCTTTTTGCTCGGTCTGCTTTCTAAAAAGAAAAACAACACATTTATAACATCTGTTAATTGTTATTAGAAGCAAGGAAATTCGCTTTAAGGCCCTCAAATCTGATAATATAATTCATTTTCTCTTTCTCATTCTTAAAAATCCTTGTAAGACAATAGTCAAAGAAACTTACCAGGGCTACTTCATAAAAAAGGAGAGGGGAGCTGATTTTACCAACAAGAAGATGTAAAGAAATTAGATTAGATAACATTCAGGGACCCTTTCAACTGTAAAATTATTTCATTTTGTCAGGGCACTAGGACGTGTTTAGTATATGATCCCACCTCTGATATTTACTGCCTTTCGACCTTGGCAAGTCACTTCCCCTCCCTGGGCTTCAGTTTCCTTATCTCAAAAATAAGGGTGCCCTACTGGATCACCTCTGAGGTCCGTTCCAACTCTAAATCTAGGATCCTATGATCTTTTCAGATCATAGTTAATAACCCAGTCACTTGAATGACTTAGTAAGCCCCTGAAATAAGCAACATGGTCCTCTTTAATAGTTAAGACCAAAAGAAAGTCATTTTTCTGAAAAACGATATGGTACTTTTCTTTTTCAAACTAACAGAACTTCAATTCAGCTCTCATTTACACAGCATCATGTGAAGTGCCTAACAAACATTATCAAATTTGATCTTTTCAACAATCTTATCATGGAGTCGCTATCATTAGCACCATTTTACAAGTGAGGAAACTGAGGCTCAGGCAGAGACTTAGTAACTTACTCAGGATCATAGAGCTAAGTAAGAAATTCCTTGAAATGGTCCATACATAGCAAATTCTCTGAAAGCCTCATAATATAAAATCTGCTGTGAAATTAAGAACGTAAGTCATTACTGTTAATGAATAATGTAATGCCATATGCTAAACTCTTTTAGGAATATATTCAAACTATAGCTAAAAATCAATATTAGCTTATTTCCTCTCCAAAGGGTTTCAATAGCATTTAATAACTCTGACAAACATTTCTCCATTCAAATACAGTAATGGGGAAGTTTATATTAAATCAACATATAGGCATTTTCACTGGTTGTCCCCCATGCCTGGATTGCTCTCTCCCCTTCCTAGTTTCCTAGCTACTTTCAAGTCCCAGCTAAAATCCTACCTTCTGCAGGAAGCCTTTCCCAACTCCTCTTAATGCTTCCCTCTTTTCAGTATTTTCTATTTATCTTCTACATGGTTTATTTGTACCTAGTTCTTTGCCCGTAGTCCCCCCCATCAGACTCCTGAGAGCTGTTCAAGGCACGGACTATCTTTTGCCTTTCTTTGGATCCCCAGTATAGTGCCTAGCACCTAGTAGGCACTTGGTAAATGCTTCCAGAAAGACTGATTAGATCATTCACTGTATAAAAGCTGGAGGCATCACAGTATCTGAGATTAGTTCTCAAAACATAATATTGCTTCATGCCACAGGAGGGCAACATGGCATTTGCCTTTGCTAGAAAAACACTCCCCTACAGCTAGAACAAAGTATCTCTTTAGGCAAATCAAAGAGTTGAGTTCCCCAGATAAGGGGCAGAAATACAGAAGCCTACCATCTCTTTCCTCGACTAAAAGGGACTCTGGGTACTTAGGAAGGGCACGAAATAAGAGCACCTGGAAAAGCTCTTTGTCTGACTCTCAAATTTATGTTAAACATATTCAAAACAGCAGCTGGAAGAAACCTAAAAAAGTTTCCATTCGTTCTGTCCCCTGAGGACCATCATTCTTACAGCCCGTAAGAAACACATCAGCCGTCTAAGACAACGGAAATTCGGGAAAATAAAGTGCCAAGTTGCTAATACCACCATCTTTAAGTAGCAATCTAAAACACCCATGTGAGCACCCAAGTGTACCCTCGCTCGTGCTCGCTCTCTCTCTCTCTCTCCCCCCCCCCCACCTTTCCCAAAACAATTTTCATTTAACAGCCTACCCCGCAAAAGGTGAAACTCAATGACCCCAGGGATGATGATGATGGTGGCTAACATTTATATAGCTCTTAAATGTACCAGGCAGTGTGCTAAGCTCATCACACTTATTATCTCATCTGATCCTTTCAACAACCCTGGGAGGCTGGAAGGGGATACTAGTCAAAATTAAATTCCCCCCCCCCACCCCCCACCACAAATGGATTCTAATACCTGAAAACTAAAATGTAATCTAAGAAATGCAGTACACAGATAGAGTATCTTCCCTAAGGAACATAACTAACCTACTCCAAACACATTTCTTTCAACTTACTACAATTCACTCACAAGATACACAGGTTTATGAAGTGATCTGGGAATGCCTCAGTTTCCCCAGCCTTAAAATAGGGCTTATAATAGTACCTACCTTGCACAGTTGCTACAGGGCTCAAAAGAGATCACCCAAGTAAAGTGCTACGAAAATGCGAGCTATTATTATTTAAGGTATGTGAAAATGTTGGCTATTAGTAGTTAATGTTGCTACAGGAGGTCTAATGGGATTGTAGAAAAAAAGGCCCAGGAAGCAAGTCCTAACTTCTCTGAGTTTTACCGTCCTCGGCTATAAAGTCGGGGAGTGTTTAGGGGAATGGAGCAGCATTAGCCTAGAATCTAGAAACGAAGAAGTTTGGAGCTACAAGGGACCATAAGGCTCCTGGAAAATTCTTTGGTTCTCCTACATCTCACACTTGTATTGGGTTACTTCCCACTACAACAAAAATTAACCACCCCAATCACAGATTGACTCAAGCAAATGAACATACCATCTTCTCTTCGTATTCGGAATCGATTTCCTTTTCAGGTCTGCAAGCTTTAGGAGGAGGTTTCAGTTGAAAAGGAGGGTCATTTTTCTGAAATTTTCAAGAACAAACAAGGTCAGTAGATGACAAGATATATCCTTAAAACAATAACAACAGAAATGTTGTCAGTTGACTCATGAAAAAGAGAAGTAAAATTGATTTCAACAGACAGAAAGTTAAAAAGTCACTTAGTTGTATGACCCTAGACAAGCCATTTCACCCTGTTTGCCTCAGTTTCCTACCTGTTAAATGATGTGGAGAAGGAAATGGCAAACCAGTGGCTGCCTTCAAGTCCCAGCTAAAGTCCAAGAGAACACCAAATGGCTCATGGAGAGTCGACAAGACTGAAAAACAACTAAATAACAAAACTACCTACAGGACCAGTGTCTCAGCCCAGGTTGCCTAAAGGCATAGACTTTTGAGGTGGAATCTGCCCCCACAGAAATGTAAACTCCTTGAGGGCAATGACTGTCTCTGCATTCCCACCCACCCTTAATCATCATTTTTTTTTGTCATTCTTTTACCAAGTGAGTCCAAAAAATTAGATCATTGAATATGATAATCTTTAATTAATTTAAAATTAATAATGTACAGTATATTCTGACAACCTAGAATATGCTGTCTTTACTGCTAATATTCCCAAGGTAAAGAACATGATTAAAATGCAGAAAGCCTGATTTCCATTCATGGAAATAAGGTGGGCTCTTAGAAAACCAGAGTTGGCATTTTTATAAATTTATGTTTTCATTAGTAGTTTTTAAAATGTTAGTACTGATGCAGCATGAAGAAAGTAAAAGCAGGCCAACAAGAGGCCAAGGCCAGAGGCAGCTTCCTTTTTATGAATCTCTTCATCTCTACCACCCGGTACAGTGCCTTTCTCATTGGAAGCATCGCCCTCAGCACCTAGCTCAGTGCCTGGCACATATCATGGAAGTGCAGCCTCAAAGAGGTGGAAAGGATCTTGGTGCCACTACTGCTGGGCAGATGCTCCAGGGAAGTCAAAGAAAAGAAAGAAATATCCCAGAGACACCAGGCAGTCAGGCAATAAACGATTAAGCATGGGACCTACAGAAAATAGCAAAAAGACAGACTGCTCTCACAGAATTTACACATGGCAGCATTTCTCCTGTTAGAAGAGAACTAGAAGCTATGTCGATGCTGGATGACTATAGTTATTTAGTCATTGCCTCAGTCTCCCCATCTGTAAAACAAGCTGGAGAAGGAAATGGCAAACCACTCCAGTGTTTACCAAGAATGCCCCTGAAAACAACTAAACAACAAATAAATTGTAGGGCTAGAATGTAGAGGAAGATTACTATTCTATAAAAAACAAGGAATACGATGAATGTGGAGAAGAGAAGACTTACTGGAGAGAGAACAATATAGACAACTGATAAATATTTATTCAACACCAAGAACTGTTAAGCTGGGGGATAAAAAAAAAAGAAGCAGAAGGCCTTGAGGCACTTACAATCTAATGGGAGAGAACTTGCAAACAAATATAAACAAAGCCAGCTAGGTACTGGATAAATAGCAAATAATTAACAGAGGGAAGGCACTGGAATTAAGAGGGGTTGGAAAAGGTTTCCAGTAAGATGAACAAGACAATAAGGTAAACCGAAAGCACAATTAAGAAGCAATTGAAAGCTGTGTAATTATAATGGCCTCATAGAATAGAGGAAAGGTAAGTAGCTCCCTTCGTTGCTGAACTGAGGCACTATGGGAGTAGAATACAGTATCTACCCTCCAACAGAGTAGGTTGGCTTTGCTGAACTGCTTGGTTCTCCCTCTTTCTTTATCGATATTTGTTACAAAAATTGACTTGTTGATAAAATAGGTGAGGAAGAAGCTATTGGGAAATGAAAATAGCAAAAGGCATAAATAAAAATGAAATACTGGCTCTTATGAAAAACTTTTGGGTTGACGTGATCTAATTGTACACACTGAAAATAATGTTTGGTGTATCTTTGCTTTCAACAAATTGGAAAAGTAACTCCAACAGGCATTATGGGGTAATGGATGGGCCATCCAGACAGGCAAGAAGACCTGGGTTCAAGTCATACCTCAAATATATCTTAGCCGTGTGACCCTGGAGAAGTCACCCTCACGACACCCCAGACAACCCCATAAGACTACATTCACCTCTGAAGCACAGTTGTAGACCAGCATTGGTGGAAAGAATTTCCTAAAAGGGAAAGAGCCCCTGAGGAACCTGGCCATGGGGGTTTGGGGGTGGGGTGGGAAGAAGGGGAAGCTTTCCACACAAAGATGTGTTTGTGTTATGCAAATAATACAGTTCATCTGAGCTAGTAATTTCTGAAACTTCTCAGTGTGGAAGAACACTGGACAGACAATCAGGAATCCTGGGTTCTAATCTTATTTCTAAATCGAAGAACAAGGGGGAAACCAGGCCCCACAGGCTCCAATTCCTTATAAGCTGTTGGTAAGGAGGTGAAATCCAGTTTTCCAATTTCATAATGCTGAAAATTGCCTCATTCTTCAGGCAAGAATATAAACATATACACAGGAACTTTTATGAAAAGAAAACCTTAATCTGACAAAGCATTTTGACTCAATAAGCTTTTGCTAACTTTTCAGAAGAATCTGCAAACCCCCTGTTGATTTAATTTATATGCTAATTAAAATTCTTGATCTGGGAGCAGGAGAGACCAAGTTTCCTTTAATTAACTTGCATTCCCTTCCCAAACGATTTTTTTAAAAAACCTACCAGGTAAACCTTATCCCCAAAAGTATGTATGTTGCTTTCAATCAAGTCGGAGATTTGGGGGATGGTATTCAAATGGAATGTCATTGCACCCACAGGAAGAATTCAGATAGAGAAAAAGAGAAGGAAGAAAGCTGGTAAGAACCCAGGAAATCAAGAAGGGAGAACCAGGAAACAAGACACAAGGACTATAATAGGAAAGTCAATGCCTGAAAAGCCTCGCCTGCACGCAGAGTTCAAGGACCAGCATGGCCCAGAGAAGAGATGATGCAACACCTTCCTACCGGAGAGGAAATGAACTCTTGGAGAATGTGGCCCCCAAGTCCCGGGATGTTTTCACTTAACTGTTTATCTTAGTTGCTGGAGGGAGAGAGGAAGGGATGGAAAACTAGAAAAGACTGATATTTAAAAAAAAAAGTAACAACAAAAGTTTTTTTCATTTTCTAGAGGAAAAAAAACCGCGCTAAGGTGGTACGGTAAACTTTTTAATTTCATGACAATTTTTAATAATTTTTTTTAATTAGTGGCAAGAGAATGTAAGGCAGCATCATTTTAAAAATCACGAGCCTTCTTTTTCCCCTTTTCTCTTTTTCTTTTCTGGCCAATTCAATTTGTGCGTCTAAGTCTCTATTTCCCCATCTGTGAAATGGGGATAAGAATATATGAACTTCCAACTTCACGGTGCTATTCTAAGGAAGCGCTCTGTAAACCTTAAAATCCTACAGATATAGGCATTATAATTTTTCCTGACATTTTTGTTCCTGACATTTTGTTCTCTAATAGAACAACCTCAGCTACCAAGAAAACACATCCCAGAACCAAGAAGAATTTCTCCAAAACCTCTGAGCAGTCAAAAGAGAAGTCAGAAGTCTCGGAAGCTTATCTACCCACTAACTTGCTCCTCACGTGCTCAAACCCAGCCTATTTACTCTTACTTTTCACATAATTCTAACAATTTTGATTATGAGGTTTACCAGGTACACAACAGGTTAGAAGTAACAAATAAGACGCGGGAAGGGAGAAACAGGAGAACCAGGAATAGCAGACAGAAGAAAACAAAAGGCACGACAGCCTGTAGCCACTGAAAATATAACAGATAACCTAACTTCACTAAGTCTCAGTTTGTTCAAAAAATGGGAACGATAAAAGTACCTACCTCTCCCGACGGAGCTGAAGACCCAATGATACAGAAAAGTGAGTTGAAAACCTTAAAGCGCTATTTAAATGCTAGCTAGGTATTACCTTTATTATCATTCAAATAGTTCTACAAAGATAGTCCCCAAGGGCAGAGAGGGTAAATAGGTCATTAAATTTCCCTCTCCAGTAGAATGAGGCTAATAATAGCCTCCCTTACCGGACCAGGACCGAGGTGAGGAGAAAGTGGCCAACCTTAAAAAAAGCTATAGAGGGAGAGGGCG
Source organism: Trichosurus vulpecula (assembly GCF_011100635.1). Lineage (NCBI taxonomy): Eukaryota > Metazoa > Chordata > Mammalia > Diprotodontia > Phalangeridae > Trichosurus > Trichosurus vulpecula. The sequence goes on along the minus strand of NC_050582.1, from coordinate 45,886,293 downwards.
AGGCGGCGTGGGAGGGGAGCGTGAGCGGCGGCGGCGGCGGCGGGGCGGGGCGGCAGTGTGGGTGGGGGGAGGTCTCAAAAGTCTTAGTGAAGTTTCAAGACATTTAAACTGAGAACTAAGTCTTTTGAGACACCCTGCATAAATACTAGCCCATCATCATTATCAGTAATAATAAAGATTAGCCTTTTCTTTTTTTTCAGGCAGCTACAGCTGGTGGAACGCAATAGTTAGAATCAGAAAGACCCGAGTTTGAATCCTGTCTCAGACACTTAACTAATTGTGGGACACACCCTGGGCAATTTCTTAACCTCTATGCCTTAGTTTCTTCATTTGTAAAATGGTGGTTATAATAGTACCTACCTCATAGGGTAGTTGTGCGGATCAAATGTGTTATATTATAAAGTGCTTGGCAAACTTTAAGGAGCTATGGAAAAATACTACCTGTTGGTATTTTCTGTAATTTCATTAGTGTGTCTACTCCCTCCGCCAATGCAAGTCACAACCCCTACATAACTTAGTAAAAACAAAGTCTTCAAGAATTAGTGCACCCCAAAATTCCCCACCCTGAGGTCAACGTTGTTCATTCATTGGTCCTTTCTCGACACTTAGACAAGACACACACAACTGACATATAGTCCACCACAGGCTCTGATTCAAAGCCTGGGAAGGCCCAGCCCAGGATGTACAACTGTCCCTATGCCAGCGTCCTTGCCCTTGTCCCTCCATAAATCTTCCACTGGAGGCCCTTTTCTGGGTCTTCAGCTGGGAGACCATCAGATCAGGGAAGGTAAAATGCACCCCCCTCCCTTTCCCTGCATTCATCTATCTCTTCAGCATCTTTTACATTTCTTGTGCACAAGTCATCATTATTAATACACCACAGTCTATTTACACCCAGTATACAATTTTCTGTGACTACACACAATATATACAGTTCTCCCAAAAGTCTAATTGCAGCTTCAAGTGTGTTTGTAATGGTTGAAAAGTGCACTAAGACTTTTGGGATACCCTGCATAACAGGAATGGGAGGGTTAAGGTATTCACTGTTTACAAATTCTATTCTGCTTTTTATGAAGATGAAAGCAAATGCCAGGGCATGGCACTGGCCTTAATGATTAAGTACCATCCTATTTCACAATTTGGGAGACTTAAAGTGGTATCTACCATTTGAGAGTCACAAACAGCCCAGTATAGTGTCATTCCCAGGGAATAAGAGATACATGCTCTTTCGAATCTTTATTTAAAAACTGGTTAAGCTTTGCTTCCTACTGTTCTTTGAGTAAACTCTGGCTGAATTTATTGGAGGAGGGTTTGAGCATTTTCAAGGGTCAAGTGGCAAAAGAACTCAGAATTTCACTAAACAGCCTCTTTTTAAGCTCTGTGTCTCTTCCAGCTTCTAACAGTAAAATCTGCCACAGGTTCTTTGGGGGAAAAAAACCTGCTGACTTTTAAATCACTCGCAAGAAAGCCTAGTAAGTGGTATTGTGGCATGGCAAAGCAAGAGACAAGTTACTGACTGCCCTCCAAAGGTTGATATTTGGTCCTCCGGCGTCACCATCACGTCATAAACCCAAGCCAGGCCACTTGAGGGCCGGGAAGCATCATGTTAATTACCCTACATAGTAAAAATGCAAGCCTGGCATGCCTTAAAAGGCAAAATCTCAATATATGGAGAGGCTATCACAAAAGCAATTTTGAACAACAACATCCCAGCTGTCCCTGTAGTGTCTCTGATGGGGAAAACTTCGAGCTGTGCTTCTTAATCATGCCTCGGGGGTTCTGTGGTCGAAGGCGGAGGGCATCGGAGCATCAATTCTAAAGGGCAAGCTTCAGAGCAGACACGAGCCCACCCGGGAAGCGGAGGGTGGCTCATCCCCAAAGATCCTGGTTAAAAGAAAAAATTCAACTGCGTGTGTTGAGGGGCCGGCTGAGGCTGAAGGAAAGAACGGGAAACAGGAGACAGACAGCAGCAAAGAAGGCCCCGCCGACGGAGGACCATCCCACACACCCCGCTCCAGGGAGGGATGACAAACGATGGGGGAAGGGAAAATTCAGGGGCTGCTGTCCAGGGTGGCCTGGCTTTTACGATGGGGGTGGGGATTGCCAGGGCCAAAGAAGATCTCTTTTCCCCTCCATCCCCAAGGCCCGGCTAGCCAATAAAAAAGACTCGCTCGAGCTTTCCCCATCCCGGCAATAGGGATCCAAATCAGCCTCTCTTCCCAGCCCTTTGGGAAGTGTAGGGCCCCTCAAGGGCTCGGCCCCCGTGCCCCTGCCCAGTCGGCCCCCCTTTTCCCAGCCTCTCCTTGCTCCTCCCCCACTCCCCGCCTCCTCCCTCAGGCCCATGCCGCCGGCTCCGACGGTGGGCGCGGAGGGGGTCACCCCTGCAGGCAAGGGCGCCGCGGCTGGAGAAGCGAGGCAGCGCGAATGCCGCTTCTCCCCCCCACCCCCGTCCCCCGGGCACCGCAGCAGGCTTAGCCTACCTCCTCTTCCTCCTCTTCCCCGCGATCCCCGGGGTCCGCTCCCGCCTCCCGAGCTGTGGACGGTCCCGGTTCCTCCTCCACTCTGGCCCCGGGGCCGGGCTTCTGCAGCTCCATGGGCACGGTGGCTGCGACGGTGAGGCCGCGGGCTCGGAGCTCGGGGCTCGGGGCTCAGGCCGAGCTCGGGAAGCTGGGCAGGAGAGGCGGCCAGCTGCGAGCCCCCTCCGCTGAGCAGGGGAGAAGGGAGCAAGAAGCACAGAGCCGCCGCCCCCTTCTCCTTCCCAGCCCTCCTACGTCACGGCCTCCCCCTTTCCCTCCCCGCCCCCCGTGCCCCCCTCCCGGCGCCCCCCACAACAATCGCGAGACTCCCCCCTCCCAACCCGCGCCGGGGGTGCTCGCCCAGGACGCGGGGGGGACGCGCTTTTCGTGACGCCCCCCCCACGACCCCCAGCGCACCCGCTCGACCACCCGTTGATGGGGAGAAAAGGGAGGGGGAAGAGGGAGAGGAGAGAAGGGGGAGGGGGAGCCAAGCTGAGGTCCAGCTTCTTCTTTTTTTTTTTTTGGTTGTTTTGTAACCTCCAAGGGCTCTTGGTTCCTTGCTTATAAAATTCCCTGAGCAAAGCTCCACCCAGGCCTTTAGGCCCAGACCGGTGATGGACTCTCTGGCCACCCCCAAACCCCAGAAACTCGCTGGCCCTTCCTTTGCTGGAAGGGGCTGTGTTATTCCCACCTTCTAATCCCATCCCCTCCTTTTACAGGTGGTAAAACCTAGCGGAGAGAGGCAGAGAAACTGGCATCCATGGCCACACGGCAAGTGGTGTTAAAAGGCAGCATTCTGCTCCGGGAGCAGACTGGTCACTCCTTGGATACTAAGTGAAGCCAAAATCAACTTACATCTACAATCCCAAAGGGAAGCTGGGCAATTCACATCCTCCGGGCTCCTGACACTATAAGATGGCCAGTCTCCCAAAGGCCTTCACTTCCCAGTACTAACCTAAAGCTTCACATGCTACCTGGCACATAGTAGGTGCTTAATAAAGGCTTCTTGACTTGACTTGAACTCCTGTGTTTTTTCCCTCTATTTTCTTTCCAACCTGCAGAGTTTAAATTATCCAACAGTCATTAAAAAAGGTTTAAAACTAAGCAGTGTGCAAAAAAAAAAAAACCACTACAGATTGAAAAGTTAAGAGAATTAATTAGTTCCACCCTGGGGACCTTGCTTTCTAATCCAGTCTATCAACCATTTCTGAAGGCCCTAGTGTGGAGAAAGGTAACCCGGCATTGTGGGTCAAAACCTAGCTCTGGAATGAATAGGAGAACTTGGATTGAAATGTCTACACCTGTGATTTCAGGCAAGTCCCTTCCCCTCCCTAGCCTCGGTTTCCCCCTCTGTCCAATAAACAGGGCTGGACTAGGTAACTTCTGATGTCCCTTTCGCCTCCACAGCTATGTTTCTGTGTCAGTCACTTTGGGATGGGGCAGGGAGAAGAGAGAAACACCGTTTCCCCTCCTTTTCCCTATAAAAATACCTCCACAACCTGGCAAATGTCTAAAATTCCGAGATCAGAGAGAGCCATATTGCTTTCACTGAAGACTATATAAATCACATCAGAAAACATAACTAGCCAAGGAAGGGAGAAGCTTTTAATTATTACAATTTATGAGAAAGATTCTCATTTCCTTGGGCAGGTTTTGATTGTGGGAAAGGAGGCTTGAAAGGCCTGGGTGGCTGGGAGAGGTATCCACCAATAATGAGCCAGAAAGGGGAGACGCTCACAGATACCAGCTTCAATTCTTCCACATCCTTAATTCTCTTTCCAAAATTCTTCCTGCTCACTTTGGAAACTCACCAGACTGCCAGTCCCTTAAGTGGGAACAACTTGGACATCCCAGGTTGCTGAAAATTGAAGGCCTTGGCTGGGAAATCAGAAGACCAGAGTTTGGCTCCAGCCTCTGCATTCACTGTATGACCTTAGGGCAAGTTCCTTCCCCTCTCTGGGCCTCAGCTCCTCATCTGGAAAATGAAGAGCCCTTTCCAGCTCAGTTCTTTGATCATACTAACACACTCCTTTTTCTTTTCTCTGCAATTCATTTCCTTACAAAGGCAGGAGAAAGGTGCCCAGCAAAGGAGGCCTTGATGGATCAGTTGCCTACTTGTGAGCCCTTGGAAATAGGATTACATTTTCCCAAGAAAATAAACAACTTCATTTTAAAACTACACTGTTTAAAAGTCAACCAGTGTAAATGCTGAGTTTCTTGTATACATATATTATCATAGGGTCAGAGACCTAGTTCAATCCCCTCATTTTACAGATAAGGAAACTGAGGCTTTCGGAGATTAAATGACAATCAAGATCACACAGGTAGTATCAGAAGTAGGATTTGAACACCCACTTAGTCATACTTCCCAGGCCTTAGAGTCAAGAAAACCTGGATTCAAGTCTCATCTGCAACATATACTGACTGTAATAGACAAGACATAACTTCTTGGGACAGCTAGCTGGTGAAGTGGATAGAGCACAGACCCTGGAGGGACTTGAATTCAAATTCTACCTCAGACATCTACTAGCTGTGTGACTCTGGGCAAGTCACTTAACTCTGATTGCCTTTAAAAAAAAAGGACTTAATTTCTCAAGATCCCAGGAGGTTTTGTGGGACCAAAAGTTTCAGACGAGTCAATAACCAGGATTTCCCTGGTCAATAAAATGACAGGTCCAGCCTTCCTCCCACCCCCTAAAAATGTATGGGAGCAGCTAGAAGGACAGTGTTTACCTATTACTCCTTTGCAAACAGCCTATATAAAGAGCTGTTGGCCAGTTTGTGGCAACAGCTGCTATTGACATAGCCTGGCCCCATACCCATGTGCAAATCCACCTAAAAGCCAATATTCAAGGAGTCAGGTCACTCCCCGTTGCATTGTGTACAGCAAGCTGCTTTTTCTCAGAAAGTCCACCCCAGCAATGCCTTCTTGTTTACAATGCCCCTTTCCTACTTTCTCTACTTCCTCTGATGATGGGGAAACAAAATAGCCTTTTACAAGGCAGCTTGAAGGCTCAAGGTTATTGGATCTGGAGCCAGGCACCTCATTTTATACATGCAGAAATTGATACCCAAAGGGATATTACTTGCTAATTACACAATCAGAATTTGAACTCAGGTCCTCTGATTCCAATTCTGCTAGTGGTCTTCTGGAAAACTGTACCCTCTAAACAAATCATGATCATAAAAGTATTTTCAAACTTGCCTTGTTTAAAGGTGTATTGATACCTTTTTCTTGTACATGCCATTCTCTCTAGAATATTTGTAAAGAACTTAGCACAGTGCCTGGTTTCATCGTAGGTGCTATATAAATGCTTATCCCCTTTCCCTCCCCTTCTTTCCTTATTCATGCTGGATCCTCCTTGGTAATAAAGATTCTTTCAAAAAAAAAACACTTCAGCAAAACCAACTGATACCCACTATTTCTGACACATGCAACATTCTGAATGCCTCAACCTCTTCTATAAAAGGAATGAAATGTTTTTTCTTGTCTCTTCTAAGGGACCAAGACATAATCATGCACAAGCATTCAGCTTCATTTCTTTGTCTTCCATTTACATTGTGGTAGTCACTGGGTCTAATTGGATTCTGTATCTGTTCATATAAGCCTTCCCACATTTCTCTGAATTCCTCTAAGTCTATTATATGCAGAGAATAGTTTCATCAGCCAGGTTTCCAGATTCAGTTTGGTTTGGTTTAATCACTAAAAAGTGCTGCTATGGAATATTCTGGAAGACATGGGGCTTTGCTGGATCCATCCGGAAGTTTTAAGATACTTAAGGTGAGCCAGAGTCAGCCAAAGAAACGTAGAATGTATTGCCTGGAAGGCCTGGGTCCAAGAAGGCATAGGGAGTGATAGCTGCTTTCAAATATCCAAAGCAGGCACATAGAAGAGGGAGGTAGTGAGTTCTCCCTCACTAAAGGATTTTAAACAGAGGCAGGATGACCACTTACCAGGGATACTGTAGAGGGGAATTCTTCGTCAGGTCTGAGTGTTGAATTAAATAGGTGATATCTCTTCCAGCTCTGACATTCCAGGATTCTCTGACTTATTCCAGGCTATCCAATCTTGTTTAGAAGCCAACAGAAGCCTTTAAAGAGTAACCTATACCATCTAATAATCTCCTAAGACACCAATCACCACTATATAATAGTTTCAATACTGCCCTGGTGCTTTTCTCAGATCTGGCATTCTAACAGATACACCAAGCCACATTGGGACCTACAACCAACTCAGGCACTACATTGACAGGGTTCCATTGCTAGGCCCAAAGGACTTTGGCTCTAGGTCTTAATCAAAAGAAAGTTTGTCTTCTGTCTTCTGAAGAGAGATTACTGCAAGCTGCTTCCTCAAAATCCTGAGGAATTGCCCCAGCACTTTGTATATAACGAGGAAAAGTTAATGCAGCCTAGAAGTGGTTGACCAAAGTGCCATATGAACAGGATGAGATATTATCATGCAGTGAGAAATGACAAATAAGAGGAATTCAGACAATAGACAGGATCTATCAATAGGGACCAATTTCTATGTGACAGACACCAGAAGGTCCTGGGGATATAATTACAAAGCAATAAAATCACCCTTGGCCTCAAGATACTTGCATTCTATCAGTATGGACACATAAAATTAGATTACAGAAGAAAATAAAATCTTCAGAAAGCAGTTGGGGCCACTAGAAGTTGCAGGGGCTCCCTAGTGGGAAAGGGGGTATGTAAGAGCATAATTTCTATGCTGATATAAATGAAAAGATCACTAAAAAAAGAAATTGAACCCTATGTGAAGGGGAAAACCAAAACCAAAACAAGGCACCAAAGAATGGAGAAAGAAATCTTATCTCAAGTCATTGGAGGGAGGTATTATGGTATACATTGGCATCTTTAGCAGATATTTTGCTTAATTAATTTTATTTTTGTTCACAAAGGAGGGCTTGGTCTGGGTGGGTCAGGAAGTGATTGTGATGTCAAGATAAAAGGCCTCAATAAAATTTATGTTAAAAAAATAACAATGCAGATTGCTTTGAATTGGGTAGTGGAAACTACTGTCACTCCCCCTTGTCAGGCTTTCTTGTGTCCCACAGGCCCATTAAGGATGGAAGCCATTGTGGTGGTGGGAAAAGAAGGTTCGATTTGGAATCAGAAGGTTCCAGTTCCCAACTCAGCTGAATTACAACTGTCAGTCTCTCAAATCACTCAGCTCAGTGAGGCCTTATTTACCTTATTATTTGTAAAAATTTGTAAAAATTACCTTATTTGTAAAATGTGCATCATAAAGGCCTGCTTACCTCACCAGGTTCTTGTGAGGTCAGCACCCTAGACAGTATATAAGGGGGTGCCCCGGCTGGGACTGGCACTGCTGTGTTTTGAAAACAATCTCATGATGCTGGTGTATAATACAGTAAGCTCACTTCTCTCTTTATATATGTAAAGATAGATATTTATATATAATATATACCTATATACATATGTATAGATATACACACACATACATGCACACACAGATATGTATATTTAGGAGTTCTCTTTGACCTTCAATAGCATTTGATAGCCTCTCTAATGTTAATTTACATTCACATCCCTAGATTTTCCCCCTTTTGATCTATCATAAGGTGTCAGCTTAACTTAGCTTGCCACTAAGCAAGTCTCCCTGACCCCTTCTAGGTCTTTATCCTAATTATTTGTCATTCTGTCTTTTTTAGGACAGGGCCAAAAACCCTTTAGCATGCTGATGATGACTTCAACCAAGGCTCCAATCTCAGGGGGGTGTAGAGCTGTCTCCAGCTCTTCCTCACCATGAGAGCAAAATGGAGAAAAAAGCGGGTGCGTCGTCTAAAGAGAAAGAGAAGAAAGATGAGACAGCGATCTAAGTAAATAACCTCACAGCAGCAACGATGCGGAATGCCATACTCTCTTAGTCTAACTCGAAACACCATCAAATGTCACACATCATAGGAAAATGTCACACATCGTAGGAAAAACATAAAACATACTCTTTCCCTGTGTAATTTAAGACCTAACTTATTCCATTGAACAACAACTTTCAACTTTGCCATTGGATCCTACAATGCCATCTTTAATTTAAGAAAGATCACTTGAATAAAACCAAAATCAAGTTCACTTATGTAAGACCTTTAATGTACACAGGACCAACGATTTTGATTTTCTTTGTTGCTGAGCACAGTATAAGAACCAGGGTAATAAATCAGTCGTGTCTGCTAAAAAACAAAAAGGGTCTTCGAGTGTGTTATTTAAAAAAAAAAAAAACTTATGTGATCTGCAACTGCATCTCTTTAAGCTAGGTGCTGGGGGAAGGGACATGAGGGGAGGGTCCAACCCATGTCATCTGGACTTGTATTCTAACTCAGGAGTTGGGGGAAGCTCAAAGAGCTGTTCAGACCTAGATCTGCCATTTACATCTATTCTAACTCAAGAGCATTGGAGGGCCCAATCTTGGTCCAGCCATGACTTCATATGGGTCATCTAATCAGTTTCTACACGTTACTCCTAGGCCTAGACTTTTGGGACCAAGGGAAGTCCAGTTCTTAATGACTTTTTGTGATCCTGATAACCAACACTATTTCTCACCCCTAAAGCTGAGGATTTGAGTTAGAATTTGGCTCTCTGTCAAGAGTCCTTTAGGGGAGGATTAATTATATCAATTAATTACACTTATTACTTAAGATTTTTTATTTATTATGAAATTGCTCCTCTCAGACTAGAGACAGACTGATGATAGTTGGTTGGCACAGGTCATGTGACAAACAGGAGGAAAGTACCCAGTGGCAACCCACCCATCAAGTTACATGATGCATAGTGACTGGTAGAAGGGTGGATTAATTGGAGTATGGACAAAGCAAGAAATACTTTCTTTTATATATCCTCTACATTTTTCCTAGGCTGCTTGAAACCCTTTGGCAAACTGAAAGCGGCCCATGGGCCTGCCCAATGTTGCACAGGCCTGGGCTAAGATAACCCTTGTTATTGGTAACCCTTGCCATCCCCCCATGTTCCCCAGCTCCACATTTATGATCCTCTTAAGGTTTCTTCTAGTTTGATATCTGACAGTTAGGAATCTAACATAGCAACTCCAGCCAGGAGGATATTAAATTCCTTTCCTCAATCTTGATCATAGCTTTAAAAATGCTATTGTTGTGTGTCCCACTAGCCTGGACTCATGCTGGACAGCGGGACTACCTGTTTCATCCTTGATCCTTTCTTCATCTTTGTAAAATTTTAAGCTCATGAAACTTTCTAATATTCCATTAAAGAAATATTACATTTTTTCTCTAGCCCAGTGCAGAAAAGGAAGTTGGTAAGAATGGGGGGGGGGAAGGAAGGGTGGTAGTGTCAAAAAAAAGGAATGCTTATCCTAAGTAATTAATTGCAATTATATTTTAATTATAGTTATATTTAAGAAATTTTAATGATATTAAACAATTTTTGTGCCTTGTCTACTTATTTTCCCTTTTGTTGTTCAGTTGCGTCTCTGACTCTTCATGACCCCATTTTGGTTTTTTGGGTTTTTTTCAGCAAAGATAACTGGAGTGGTTTGCCATTTCCTTCTCTAGCTCATTTGACAGATGAGGAAACTGAGGCAAACAGGGTTAAGTGATTTGCCTAGGGTCACATAGCTAGCTAGTAAATGTCTGAGACAGGATTGGAACTCAGGAAGAAGTCTTCGTGCCTTCAGGCTGGGCACTTGTATTAGGAGGGCAGAGTTTATAATCTCAAAGAGGATCATAAACATGTCTGAAACGTTCGGAACCGCCGGATATAAGAAACTCTCAAAGTAGAAGGCAAAAGAATCAAAACATATATTTAGGCTCCACAGTAACCAACCCATGAACCAGCAACCCCATTTTGATATATTGATCAAAGGCTTCCAGGCCCAATAAGTACGCCTTGAAAGAGTAACCAGGAGGCTACAGAGAAGCATGATTGCGTAAAGCAAAATCATGCTTCCCCCTCTATGGTAATAAGATTACCCACTGGCCTGAAGTCTTTGTTCAGCTTCCTCCCGTAGGTCAGCTCTGCTACTGGCAGCTCCTGCTTCAGCTGTGGCTGTGGCTGTGGCTGTAACTGTAACTGTAACTGTAACTGTAGCTGTAACTGTAGCCGTAACTGTAGCTGTAACTGTAGCTGTAACTGTAGCTGTAACTGTAGCTGTAACTGTAGCTGTAGCTGTAACTGCCTCTGGCTCCAACGGGAGCTGCTTTTAACCATCCAGCTTCTGCGGGGGTGCAAGGCACGCCGGGGAAAGCACAGGCCCCCCCAATCTGCCCAAGCAAGGCGAAGGGGTCGACCAGAAAAGCACAGGCCCCCTCCATCAGCTTAAGCAAGGGAAGCAAGGCGAAGGGGCCGACAAGCTTACTCCAGTCCAAGATACAAACAGCATTCAGTTCAGGGGAAAAAGCCAAACTAGTCAAGGGCACTTGTTGACTAAGTGCCAAGGAGCCCATTCTTGGTTGCCAACACAGCACTCTATCCACTTTGCCACGTAGGCCCCACTTATCTTTCCCAACAGATGTTATTAACCTCTTAAAAATTTTAGTTGATATCTTTGATTTGTATATCACTTAGATTTCCCCCTGTATCCTCACTTCACCCCCTACCCCCAAGAACTGTAACTCTTTAAAGGGCCAACTTATCTACTAGTCCAACCCTGGAGATACCCACAAACCTTCTCTTTGACCCATCCATGAACGAGGGGCAACCCAGACTCTGCTTTGATTATTTCCAGTAAGAGGGAAATTTCCATTTTTGGACAGCTTAGTCTAAATGGGTCATTTAATATCACATTTATGATTAAATTGATCAAGTTATTAAATAACTTTGCAATTAAACACTTGAGTGCCTTCTGTGTTCAAATTGAGGGGTGGTCTACACAGGTTGGAGCCTTCAGAGAGCTTACAATATTGAGGGCAAATCTCTTCCTGGAATTTCCCCTATCTCTCCTATTCATTTCCCATAAGCAATCCTGCTCTGATGCTGCTCATATCCCTCTGGTGTCTCTGGACATTTGTTAAACCCTAAATCCCCCACAAAATGAGCTAAATACAATACTCTAGGTATGAATAGATCAGTGTAGAGGACAAGCATAGGACATTCTCCTCCCTCCCTATTTCTGGATGCTCCCCTCCCCCACCTTAAGTCACTTGCAGTCCAAGATTATATCAGTTAAAATTTATCATGACGTTCATAGGCAAAAATGCCCATCTTTTCCCCTTGCTTTTTCCCCACATCTAGCCATGTTTGTTCTCTGGCCAAGAAATGGCAATTATTTTTTTTAACCTTTCAAAGTTCAGGACTTCACATTTTATTTTTATTTTTATTTTTTTGCTTTTTTTTTAAATTTATTTAACATATTTAGTTTTCAGCATTGATTTTCACAAGAGTTTGAATTACAAATTTTCTCCCCATTTCTACCCTCCCACCCACTCCAAGATGGCGTATGTTCTGGTTGCCCTGTTCCCCAGTCAGTGCTCCCCTCTGTCACCCCACTCCCCTCCCATCCCCTTATCCCTTCCTTTCTTGTAGGGCAAGATAAATTTCTACACCCCATTGTCTGTGTATCTTATTTTCTAGTTGCATGCAAAAACATTTTTGTTTGTTTTTGAACATCTGTTTTTAAAACTTTGAGTTCCAAATTCTCTCCCCTCTTCCCTTCCCACCCACCCTCCCTAAGAAGTCAAGCAATTCAACATAGGCCACATGTGTATCATTATGTATAACCCTTCCACAATACTCATGTTGTGAAAGACTAACTATATTTTGCTCCTTCCCTACCCATTATCCTTTATTGAATTTTCTCCCTTGACCCTGTCCCCTTTCAAAAGTGTTTGTTTTTGACTACCTCCACCCCCATCAGCCCTCCCCTCCATCATCCCCCCCATTTATTTTTATCTTCTTCCCTCTTTGCTGTGGGGTAAGATTCCCCATTGGGTATGTATGGTATTCCCTCCTTAGGCCAAATCTGATGAGAGCAATGTTCACTCATTCACCCCTCATTCGCCCTCTCCTCTCCTCCCACAGAACTGCTTGCTCTTGCCTCCTTTATGTGAGATAATCCACCCCATTCTATCTCTCCTTATCTCCCTCTCTCAGTATGTTCCTCTCTCATCCCTTAATTTGATTTTATTTCTTTTAGATATCTTCCCTTCATCTTCAACTCACCCTGTGTCCTCTCTCTCTCTCTCTCTCTCTCTCTCTCTCTCTCTCTCTCTCCATATATATATATATATATATACACACACACACACACATAGATATATACATACATACACATTCACCCATATATATCCATAAACATATATGTATGCATATTCCCTTCAGCTACCCTAATACTGAGGTCTCATCAATCATACTCGTCATCTTTCCATGTAGGAATGTCAACAAAACAGTTCACCTTTAGTAAGTTCCTTGCAATTTCTTTTTCTTGTTCTTTTTCTTGATTACCTTTTCATGCTTCTCTTGATTCTTGTGTTTGAAAGTCAAATTTTCTATTCAGTTCTGGTCTTTTCACTGAGAAAGCTTGAAAGTCCTCTATTTTATTGAAAATCCATATTTTGCCTTGGAGCATGATACTTAGTTTTGCTGGGTAGGTGATTCTAGGTTTTAATCCTAGCTCCATTGACCTCCGGAATATCGCATTCCAAGCTCTTCGATCTCTTAATGTAGAGGCTGCCAGATCTTGGGTTATTCTGATTGGATTTCCACAATACTCAAATTGTTTCTTTCTGGCTGCTTGCAGTATTTTCTCCTTGATCTGGGAGCTCTGGAATTTGGCGACAATATTCCTGGGAGATTTCTTTTTGGGATCTATTTGAGGAGGCGATCGATGGATTCTTTCAATTTCTATTTTGCCCTGTGGCTCTAGAATATCAGGGCAGTTCTCCTTGATAATTTCTTGAAAGATGATATCTAGGCTCCCCACTGCTTCCTACCTTCTGAGAAAATAAATGATCCATCCAGACAGGATTTTACCAGACACTCTGCTTTGAACATAATTGAGACTTCAACACAAATCTTGTTGAATTCAGAGATTTGATCATTGATCCCCATAATAATTATATGTGTGTATTTTTATTGCAAAATGAAAGCATGGCATATGGATAGAGAGTCAATCCTGGAGTCACAAAAGGCCCTGAAGCCATTTGTACCACTGATATAGACACACTGGCTATGGCTTGTGTGACCCTGAGTGTGAGAATAGGACAAATCTTTTAGTGCCCCAGGCAACCTCTACATTGAAAAAACCCACAACTGTTGCATTGGTTTTTTGCTTTGCACTAGTGGAGTTTCTTATAACCGGTATAAATTGAATAAATAAACCAGGATGGGGGAGATGCCAGGCCTGTTTTGTTAGTGTAGGGATCCCCAAGGGGGAAAACTCTGGCACTGATCTGAACATCTATCTTTCCACCCTGGAAGCTCCTGGAAGGCAGAGATTGCTGTTGGTTTTTTTTATTTTTGGTTACTTTCTTTTGCATTAATCCCAGTTCACTACTATGCATATAACAGGCAATCGGAGTTTTAACTCATTGACATCTCTGTTCTCCAGATTGGGCTCTCCCCACATCAAAACAGCCTGGCTTTTGTTTCTTTTTCTTTTTTTCCTGTTTTCAGGGAAGGCTATTTGGTTGCTGTGGGCAAGGAGAAGAGAGAGACAGGGCGGGAGGGAAATTTTAGTAACGGGATAAGATGTGATAAGGATGTGGGATGTGGATGGGTGGGTTTGGAGTGGGGTAAGAAAGGGCAGGGAGACAACTCGACAGGATTTTCCAGATGGATCCCTAAGACTTTGATTAGAAAGGGGGGAAAGGAGGGGATAAAGATGACCAGTTTATATAAACCTTTAATGTAAACTCAAATTGGGGAGTGGGGTGGGGGTGGGGGGGAATACACACAGATAACTATAATACAATAAAAGGTGATAAATGCAGCTGTGTGAGGTACCCCAAGTTGTTTGAGCTGGGGGTGGGGGGCCTAGACAGAAAGGGGATGATTTTAGAGAATTGGGTAGAACATTTTTATCGTTTGGCAGAACCTCGTTCTCACTTCAAAAATTCATTAGCCAGAATAACTAAACTAGGAACCCAGTAGATCAAGGATGGTTCTTCCCCGCCCCACCCTCAGGCCAGCAGGTGAGCGGAATTCCATCTAGGCTGGGCCCAAGTGTGCGTCTGAAGTGTTTGCACTCTCCTACAGGTTGGGGTGTCTCTCCACGGTTGCTCAGAGGACTTAGAGTCGGCTTGCCTTGGGGAATGACCAAGATTGCCACTTTACCGGGCTGCACTGGACAGCAGAAAAGAACCGGGCAGAGGGGACTGAGGAGCAAAGGAGGGGGACATGTTGGAGAACGTCCCGTGTGCGCGCGCGTGTGCTTTCATAGGCCCTCAGGCATCATTAAACACATTAGAATCTCACAGAATAGACTGTCAAAATGGAAATGGGCAGATTTAGGGATCCTGGATCCTAGAAATGGAAGGGGACCTCAGAACCTTGTCTAATCCAAGCCCCATAATCAATCATACAAGGTTGTTACAATCAACATCAGAGGGAAAATTTCAGCCCAGGTCATCCTCAGACTTCCAGAGCCAACATTCTTGCCTCTAGGTTCCACGGGATCATTTTGGTTAATATAGCACATACCAGCCTAGTACTTTTTGGGGGAGGTGGGGGTGTGGTGGATGGAGAGGCCGGACCTATGAATAATTTCATTTGTGTACCTGGTGAAGAACCCCATCTACCAATATAGATCAGATCCTTTTTAAACAGTTTGATTTGGAGAGGAGCCTAGGGCTCCAACTGATGAAGTGAGCGGTGAAGAGGGTCTCACTCAGCCAGCTATGAAGTAACTGAGAGCTAGGCTTTCCAAGCTCTTTCTACTCGGCTGTGCGTGGATAACTGGAAGGGCCCCAGGTTGGAGAGGGATGATGTAGGGCGACCATTGTCATTTCATTGAAAGCCTGTGATCTCAGCAGATGGTTGGCTGGCCAGCTTCCCAGCAGGGGAGCCGGCGGCCGAGGCACGAGGCTCCAGCTCTCTGCAGTGGCGGCTTTAGGACACGCGGGGGCGCCGTTGGCGGAGGGCGGAGCACTGCGCTCGCGGCGGCGCTCGCTCCCGCTGACGCTCACTGGCCCTAGTTCTCTCTACAGTCGGCTCGCGGCGCTCTCTCGCAGTCGGAGCGCGGGAGCTCTCGGGGCGGCGGTTATTAATTTTCCCAGGCGGGCAGGCAAGGCAAATCCGGCCGGCTGGCGGGCCATCAGGCAAGCGGGGGGGGCTGGGAGAGGGCTGGCGGCGGTTGGGTCGTCGGGTTTACACCGTGTGATCGGTGTTGTCAACCCCCGGCCCCCGCCGCCGCCGCCGCCCCCCCCCCTCCTCCCCCTCCCGCCCGCCCTCCCGCCCAGATGGAGCGGCCCTCGGTCAAAATGCAGTTCTTCACAGTATCCACCTCAGGGAAGGGCGAGGAGGGGCGGGGGCCGACGGAAGGGGGAGGCGGAGGGGGAGGGGGGGAGGGGAGAGAAGGGGGTCGTGAACGCCCTCGCCATCGCGCGCGCCGGCGGGGATGGCGGTGGGGGGGGGGCGGGGATGGCGGGGGGGGGGGGCGGGGATGGCGGTGGGGGGGGCGGGGACGCCCGCTGGGGCGGCCGAGGCCGAAACGGGGGCCGGGCGGGGCTGGGGAGGGAGTGCCCCTACCTCCGCGGCGCCCCTGCCTTGGCTTTAAGCTTGGATGCCTTGACTGCCCCTCCTTCATACAATCGAGGGATGGGAGTTGAAGGGCCTCGAACGGGAGAACTGCCGCTTGACCCTGGCCCAGAAGGGCTCACAGTTTGAGTAAGTAGCCTCGGGATAGGGCTGGGGGGTGGGGTGGGGAGGGAATCCTCCGGGCCCTCGATACTCCCGTCAGGCAGGGACTACTCCGCCAGTGCTAGTCTCGGCCACCACCGGGCGC
This sequence comes from Trichosurus vulpecula, assembly GCF_011100635.1. Taxonomy (NCBI): domain Eukaryota; kingdom Metazoa; phylum Chordata; class Mammalia; order Diprotodontia; family Phalangeridae; genus Trichosurus; species Trichosurus vulpecula. The sequence continues at coordinate 45,869,826 of NC_050582.1, read as the reverse complement.
GGCGCCCGGGCCCAGGTTGAAGAGCCTGTGCCTTCCGAGGGCTTAGGCTGGGCGGGGGGCGGGGGGGGGGCGGGGCGAGGGGGGGAGAAGAGTGGGGGGGGGAATTGGGGAGGTAGGAGGAAAGGGTGGTGAGAGGGGGGAAGGAAGGTGGATGGCGGGGGGGGGGGGGGGGGGAGGAAGGCGGATGGTGGGGGGGGGTGGGGGGGGAGGAAGGCGGATGGCGGGAGGGAAGAGGGGAATGGGGGGAATATTAAGGGGAGGAGGATTTGGGGGACGAAGGAGGGGGGAGCAGGAGGGGAACCTTTTTGAAGGCCCTTTTACGAGCCCCTAGGTAGGGGTGTGCCCTAGTATAAGGACGCCCGCCCCCCCCCCCCCCCAGTTCATATGATTAAGGATTTGTAGATCTGGGAGGGCTCTATTGCTAAAAATCATCATTGTAGAGTAGAGGGGCCTTCAAAGGTCTTTGACCCCAACCCAATCATTTTACAGGAGGAAACTGAGGCCTAGAGAATGACTTGCTCAGGGGCTCACTAAAGTGTCTGAGACAAGATTGGAATCCAAGTTTTCCTGACTCTTAAGTCCAGAGCTTTGTCCATGTTACAAACCTTGCTGCCAACCTCATTCTGCTGAGAGATAAGGGGGGCCCAAGGAAGGGGAAGGGATCACAGCTATAATAACGATAGTAACAAGAATTATAATAATATTATCTCATCTTCACAACAACCCTGCCTTGGGTGGAAAGTGCTATTATTATCCCCATTTTACAGATAGGAAACTGAGGCAAACATAGGTGACTTGCTCAAGGTCACACATGGCTCGGAAGTGTCTTAGGCCAGAATAGCACCTGAGTCTTTCCTGGGTTTTCTCACTGTGGCACTATATCTAGCTGCCTAGATTTAGAACTGGAAGGCAGCTCTGATAGGCCTCTAGAGAGATAATCCAACCCCCCCTTATTTTCCGGAGAAGGAAACTGAGTGATGGGGGACAGAGAGGAGCTACCAAAGGTTGAAAAAGTAGCAAAGTTGGAGATGAGAGAAGCCTAGAAAGAATCCAGTTCTTTAATGTTACAGAGTAGAACACTAAGGCCAAAGGTGAAAAATGCCCTGCCCTGCCACTGACCTTGTCATGGACCCATAGTATGGCCTTGTTACTTCATCCTTAGTAATAATAATAACAAATTATTTTTCTGTTCCCCCCCTTCCTTTTCTCTTTTGTATGGACTTGTGATTTCATGAAGAACTCTGCATGAGGTAACTAGAAAATCAATCCTGCCCTGAATCCTAAATCTTGAGAAAGTTGATCATCTTAAGTGACTTCAGTACTCAGGGTGATGAAGCTTCTATGTCATAGAAGGGACTTTGAACCTAGGTCTTTCTGACTCAACTCTGGGCCAGCTCCAAAGGCTTGGACCTTTTCATATCCCCTTAGGATTTAGTGCTTTCCTCACACCCTCGTGAGGTAGGTAGGACAAATATCCCCATTTTACAGATGAGGGAACTGAGGCTTAGGAAGGGGGGACAAGTCACATAATGATAACATCTGATATTCCTATAGTGCTTGAAGGTTTATTGATTTTATGGATAAGGAAACAAGTCTCAGAGGTATCTTACTTTATTTTAATAGTAGTATCTGACTTCTTGTTGTCTTTGAAGATAAATGGTTGCAAGTATCATTATCCCCATTTTGCAGGGAAGGAAACTGAGTCAGCTCAGAGCTGGAAAGTGACCCAATACAGATAAGTGGCAGAGCCAAAATTCAAACCCCAATCTCCTCATGCAGATTTAACATTTTTTCCACTATATCATTTTGATCTCTTTGGTTTTCATTTCCTGTGTTGGGACAGTGAGAATAATAACACCTCTCCACCTTGCTTGTGGATAAAATGAGATAATAGATGTGAAAATGTTTAGCAAAAGCTTGTATAAAAGTGCCTTAGAAATGCTTTTTGTTACTTTTAGCAGACCATGCCATCCTTAATTCTGTGCGGCTTGGTCACCAATTGCAACCATTGATGAGAAAATTAGAAACTCCTTTAAATGGAGACTTTCGATACCAGAATGGTGGCTTTTAGACATTACCGCTTTAATAATTTGACCTAGGGGGATCACACGGCCAGTATGAGTATCAGAGCTGGGACTCAAGCCCATGTCTCCTGGCTCTGAATCCAGTGCTTCCCCCTCTCCGCAGCCCCCCTTACCCCCACTAAGCGAGGACCAATAAATAACTCTCCCACTAAGTGACTTGGGGGCAAAATACTCTTAATAGCTTTGCACAGCACAAAGTGGGAATTTGATAAATTACTGGTGACTGATCAAAAGAATAATCTGGTGAACTGTCTGTGTGGCTGCCAGCTTTCATTCCATTGCCACCTTATCTGTACTCAAAATAGCCTGCATAGTAGCCACAGTCATCAGCATTACCTGTGCCAAGGGCCCTAACTGTTCCCCTAGTCAGAACCTTCTGAGGTCTTCATGGTGCCCGTTAAACATCACGTTCACTCTGAGCTGGCTTGACTTTTTGGCAGCCAGGTTCTGTTCATAACATCTCTGCTTACTCCTCTTCTCTCTGGTTACTTTCTAATCAAGTTGCTGTCTAGTCCTCCAAGAACAGACATACTCCTTTAGGTCTGCATCAGATGCCTCCCATCTCTCACCTGGCCAGGCCATCCAGGTGACCTCATTCTGGACTGTAACTGATCCTCTAGCCTGGCATGGCCTGAACACCTACTTCTGTGACTTCGATAGGCACTTGTGCTCTAGGGTCATCAGTCGATTTAGTTTGATGGTTCCCAGGGGTACTTCGAAGGACAACCTTGGAAAGGATGGCATAACAAATGGCTGTTATCTTCTCCTAGCTTGGTCAGACCACCTGGTAGCTTAATTGAGCCTAGAAAAATCTCAACATGTTATTGAATTATCAAAAAGAACATCAGTTTATTCAGTTATTAAAGGACTAACTAAAGAACGTTTTTCATGAGTTTAGCTTCTGATTCAGGCTGGACCTCCTTATATAGGGTGTGGTATCTTGGTGGGATTAACATGGTTCAGACTTTTCCTAACTCAAGTCTATATTCAGGTCTCCTGAGAGTGAGTGACTGGGGCCTGAGTGACCTAGCTTAGCCTAGCCAAAGTCACAAGAGATCTGTTTGCACCAGAAAGCTATTTCATTATTATTACTATCAACAAAACCAAGCTGGTTTTACCCAGCCTTTTCCTACCCTCTCCATCGGATAGAAGAAGCACCTTGATCCACATGGCCGGCTCTGGCTCTCCTTAGAAAGGTGACAATTGGTCACTTGTATAAAGTGTGTATCACTCATTTAAATAGATAAAGTATTTGAACGTTAGAAAGTTAGTGCACACATATATTATGTTATTAATTCACAATAATATTTACATATAGCAATAATACCTGCATGCATATTATACTATTAATAAGATTTCAAGTGAATAATAGTATAACACCTATATGTATACTTAATATATTATGGTTTATAATCTATTCTTCCACTTACTAGCTGTATTCATTACCTACCTACTTACTAAATGTACTCAGAAATTGAATTAGTAAACCAAGTTTGTGTATGGTGATCATGCAAGTCAGAGCAAAAGGACCTAGATGGTCTCAGAAGATATTTCCCGCAGGCCATGGTGAACTATTCTAATAGCGGCCAGATAGTTATGTCCACAAGTTACAGTGTCTCTTGCTCTACTTGATAAAAACCTGATTTTTTGACTTGTCCAGTCCCTTCTTTTTGGACACCATCAGAACCACATTATTTATGGTTGTTCCTATAGATAAAAAAAATCCCCTCGGTTCAACAGGTTTTCTTAACATGCTATAAATTCCAAAGGTCTAGATTATTTTTCTTTGATTACAGTTTAGCCTGGTTGTCTTATACTATACATCAGGAAGCTATTAATTTGACCATTAAGCTTTCTCTAAATCATCTTGGTTAAGGAGGTGTTTCTAAAAGGCTCTCCTAGACTGCAAATCCTATCCATAGTGTGCAGTTTCTTGTGTCTTATGTTGCTTGAGAAGTCAAATTACATTCAGAAGGTTTTCTTGATAAGCAAGAAAGTTGGAAGAGAGATTTATGGGGTTTCCCCCTCCACAAGGGATAGTTCTCAAATCCTATATACAAGTCTTCCCTGGATCATTTTGTAGAGCTGACCCTGGACTCTCAGTCCTTTCCTCTGGAAGGTTCTACCAGGAGGCCAAGACTTTGAGCACAGCCTGAGCTGTGGACTAACCTCATTAAATGTAGAAAAGTTCATCCCCTAAAGGTTGGCTGAGAGATGATGAATCTTTTTTTTTTTTTTGCACCCACCCCAGTGCATGAAGACCATTCTTCGAATGGGTGGAAGTTGTGATCTGTGAGAGTTGGGGAAATTCCCTCATTGATGAAATCACATATCTTGGGAGGATTGCCAACCTAGGTTAGGCTCAAACCTCTTAGCTTATCCTCTGCCAGGAACAAGGCTGGCTTCCCATTGATTCTTTCTCAGGCAAGCAAAATTTTTTGTGTTTCAGGCTATTCTACAACCTCTTGGTAGCTCTTCTTAACCTTATTGTTTCCTTATGTCATTTTCAACTTTGACTTTCTCCTTTAAAAGGATTATTGCTAGATGCAGGGTTTAGATTCACTTCTAGCCGCATTGTTTCCTGGGCTCCAGATTTTACCACAGGGCTATCATGTTGTTTATGGTGACCTCAAAGATTATAGCCCCATTGAAGTGTTTACACTGCTTCCCAGCAGTATCCCAAGTCTACATTCTTTTACTTCAGAAGTGGCATATTTAAGTAAAGTTAACATAAACCAACAGTTCCTCCTTAACCTTTACATTTTACCTAGTTTTTAGTGTCCATCTGGACTTACAAATCTCTCTTCTGCTTCCTTCAAAGAGCTTCACAGTTAGCCTCACGGAAGATGCGTCCCCATCTTAGGCAAACAGAATCAAGAAAGGGAAGGCAGAATGAGAATTCTTCCCACAAATCTGGCTAAGCAATTTCCCTCCCCCTAGAGTATCCTCATAAAGCTTAACAGATGTTAAAAAAAAAGAAACAAAACAAAAAACCTAAAGGAGAAAAGCATAAGACAAAAATGGAAAGTTAACCCAGAAAACCAACTTCACTTTTAGATGAGGAGAATTGAACAGTTTTAGCAAGTCCTTGAGGGATGGCACAAAGTAATTGCTTACCAAAAGGTCAAGTGACAACAGGCGATACCTTGATTATAGGCCATCTATTTCATAAGTAGCATCAACTTTACCGTTCTTGTATCTTATTCTAGGGGACTCAGGCTCAGTCCAGACTTTTATGTGGTCAGATATACCCCACCCAACATCCTCATGTTTAATTAAGCAAATCGTTACAGGGACCGATGGTCCCATATGGAAAAAATATTACAATTTGTATCTCAGAGGGATTGGCGAGGCTATGATTTTACAACGGGCTTTTGTGATCTGGTTATAATGGTCTAACATGAAATCGATGGTTGGGGCAATGTTGTGTGGGGTATAGAAGTATAAAACTTACTAACTTTTAGCCTTGGGAAGTGAAAGATAAGCATTTCCTTGTTTAGTTTGTATATTTGGAAGCACATTATGTGGCTTAGCTTGTAAACATTTATAGGGTGAGGACACACTGAACAGTGTTCTTTATGTGATCTTACCCCGCTGTGAGTTGTCAAAAATGACCCCTCGAGGCCAACCCTTTGGGACAATCCCTAGCTGTCAGTGCTACCCTATGTATGCCACAGGAAACCACAAGCAGGAAGTCTAATAAAACAAGAGGTCTTGTGGCCATAATCCTCTAATGAATGTAGATTCTCAATGTGAATATAACGTTGGCAAGGCGGTACAGTGTACTGGAAAGAGCACTTGATTTGAAGTCAGGAAATCTGGGCCTAAGGGTCCCGGCTTTTCACCTTGATGAATCCTGTGGCCATCTCTCTCTGTGCTTCAGTTTCCCCATTCGTAATGATAACATGTTCATGATAACATATTACCTCCTTGGGAGGGGGAGGAGAGGGTATGAGGCTCAAATGAGGTAATGTACGTAAAGAAGTGTGTCACCTTAAAGAACCACACAAATGAGGACTACTATTTGGTATTTGTAACATTTTTCATTGGTTGCTGCTCTTAAATCCATCCTTCTGTTTCCTAGGTTAATAATCGAGTTTTATGAGAAGGAGGTGCCTGTAAAAGAAGTCATTCCTATTGATAGCCACTTTAAATGTATACAAGGTACAAGTTTTGATTACTTAGCTGGTTTCCTAATTTTCCCTCTTCAGTCATTATTGTGTTATCTGTTATCACATACACTCAAACCCAGTCACAATCAGGTATACAAAGATGAACCTATTAAATCCACCGTTAGCAGGACGGATGCTTTAAATGATTCGTCCAGGGAAGTTTTTAAGTGGATCGAACTCTCTACACTGTCTGCTTCACTTTGTGACCCATTCTTGTTGGCTCATTGTCTAGGCTTAAGGAGGTACGTTGTCCTTGGCCAGAGACCAGAGCTTCTCTCTTTGACCTGTCCTTTCATCTCACTTCTCATGGCCTGCCATTTTCACCTCTGCAACATCCCTCACATTTATCTCCTCCTCTCTATTCCCATGGCCATCACCCTAGTACAAGCCCTTGTTACCAGCTGACTGCACCAGGGCAATTTACTTCTAATAGATTTTTTCAGATCCTCTTCCAAATCTGTCCTTCACACCACAGCTAAACTAATCTTCCTTATGCTCAGATCTGGTCACAACACTCCCATGTGTGGAAATCTTCAATGGTTTCCTTTTGCCTAATGTGGGAAGGTCAGACTCTTTGGCCTGGCATTCAAGGCCTTCCCAAATTTGTCACTACCCTACCTTTCTAGCCTTAGCTCATGTTACTCTCTCCTCCACACACTCAACACTTCATTCAATCCAAACTACTCTGTCCTGTAAATCTACCCATGCTCTCTCATCTCTGTCTACTTCTGCTCATGTTGTTCCTCATTACCTTCTCCAAACGTTCTGTCTGCCTCATCATGCAGCATGATGCCCAGCACACAGTAGGTATTCAATAAAGGTCTGTTGAATTGAAATGAATGCTGATCAACCTGCATGCAAATTGAATCTGCTGCACTCGCTGACCCAAACCATGGGTCTCACCCCTGAAAGTGTCACCATTTTATGTATCTTCTGCCATTCCCCCCATTGTGTGAAATTCCAACCCTTTGGGGTTGGGGGGGGGAAGCCCAGCCCAACGAAAATATCTCACAGTCTAGTCCATATTGTTAAGCCTTAATACTGATGAATTACCAGGAAGTATATTCCGGGGGAAAAAGTGTTTGGGCCTCTGCTCTTTTGAATTCCTATCTAGGGATTGAGAACAGAAGCTATCTGTTATTTCATTTCGTAGTACGTGCTAATTCTGTAACCTCAAATTGAATTGAGCTAGGCAGTTGAAAAGTTGAGGGTGGTTTTACAATGTCTCCTCTGGGCCCACCTGATTTAGCAGGCAGGAAGAAGCTTAGTGTACCAGTTCTTGTCTCCGGGGATCTTTTGAGAGAAGCCTGGCTAGAGTAGGTTCATCTTCTATGAGTACTACTCTCACCATAGCACTGAAGAGATGGGAGCTATTTGGCCAGCCAGATGGCATCTTCGTGCCTTGTTTTGTGGATACCTTGGTAGAGGTTACGTCAGTCTTCCAAGTGTGGCGTGTCCTTAGGCTTACGTGTAGCCAGCCCCTTAAACCATTTGGGAGCAACGCCAAAGAGGGCCCCAACAGCTTGCTCTGCTTCCAGGAAGCCCTGTGTTCCTCCTCCTACTTCAAAGCTCAACCCTTCCCACCCCCAGTTCTTCAAGTCACAGATTTCAGTGAGAAGAAGTGAATTGCAAATTTTTAAAAAATTGTGATATTTCAGCATTTCTTCTCTGGGATTTAGAAATGATTATCAGTCTAGTGCAGGGCTTCTTAACCTGGGGCCCACAGACCCTCAGGGCATCCTATGGATAGATTTTTGGGAGTCTGTGTACTTGGATGGAAAAAAATGACAACTTTATTTTCATTAACCTCCAAGGGCAGGTTAGCATTTCTGTCTATTAAGAAGTTTTCTCAAAAAAATGCATTATTTTGAGAGGGGGTTTATAGGCTTCCACAGACTGCCAAAGGGGCCCATAGTACATGAAAAGCTCCAGAACCCCCTCCTTATTTTTATAGGGGGCATTTTCCTTTTTCCATAGCCTACTTACTTTCTAATCTGTATATTATTTATACAAGTTCTACTTTGGAGCATTGTACAGAGCTAAAGGAAAATACTCTATAGTGCTCATATTCTTTTTTTGGGGGGGATGGGGCAATGGGAGTTAAGTGACTTACCCAGGGTCACACAGCTAGTAAGTGTCTGAGACCAGATTTGAATTGAGGTCCTCCTGACTCCAGGGCTGGTACTGTACCCATTGTGCCACCTAGCTGCCCCACTCATGTTAATTCGTGGTGGGTTTCTTATTTTTTCTTGTTTTGGGAGGCAGGCCCAAATTTGTGATTGTCTTCAGACCACTCTATCTGAAACTGGAGAGACTTAGTAGCACTCTACCTCACAGTCTCTTTGTCACCCTTCCATTCAAAGATCGTTGTTCTGGTCCCGTCTCTTGCAGAGCTCTGTGCTGGTACTGGGAGAGAGACAAAGTTTAAGTGACTGACACAAGGTCCCTGTTGTCATGAAACTCACCTTTTATCCAGGAAGATAAGGCATCAACCCAGAAAAATGAATGAATGAAAAAGGACTGTCATGCCTACACACAGTGCACCATAAAATACACTAGAGAAGTCTGAAACAAAGGGCTACAGGAGGCAGAAGATCGTATGTCCAAAGGGCAAGGGCATTACTGAGTAGTAGGAAAGGCTTTGTGGAAGAAGAGGAGGCAGTGAGGGGCTTTCATGGCTAGGGAGGAATTCATTGTGCAAAGAGGGGAAGAAGTCAAGGTACATGGAACAACTGCACAAAGACACTGAGGTAGGAAAGCTCAAGGGGCAGAATAGATCAGTTGGGCTGGTAGCATGTGCAACAGAAGGAAGTGATTTAAGATAATGTTGCAAAAGTCAGGTGCCACCAGATAGTGGCAGGCCTTGAATACTAGAAATGGGGAATTTTAACTGTACTTGTTGGGCAATAGGGAGCCACTGGAGGTTTTTTGAAGAGGGGAGAGACATGGTATTTGCACAAGAATCAAATGGATGCCAGCAGGTATAGGCTGTCCTGTGCTAGAGTGGCAGAGACAATAGCAGGTATAGGCTGTCCTGTGCTAGAGAGGCTATGATCAGAAGGTTTAAGATGGGCCTTTCAATACAGTTAAGGAGATCAGACACAAGGACACATAGCTATAATACACAGTAGTAGTAGTAGTAGTAATAGTATTCATACACATGGATCTGAAAGACCTAGGGCCATGATTTCAAGCTGAAGAAAGTGAGGGAGTAAGAGGCAGGTACCATAGTTCCAAGGCAGGCCAGAGTCCAAAGGTGAGAGAACTTTACAGCAAGCAGCCAGAACCAAAGGAGAGCAGAGGCCTGATCCTTCAGAACGGGCCAGTAATTGGCTGCCTCCTGAGTGTGCATGGTTCTGAGGTCACAGGTGCTAAACATAACCAGAAGGCAATAGAAAACCTTCAGATGAACCTTGCCCCTAAGTGGCTTAGATCCCTAGAAAGGTCATTATGGAACAGATCTATGTTAGGATGGTCATTTCTGGCCTTCTGAGGTCCCTTATTTACCTTAAGTCTCTAAAATAGAAAATATCTGAAGACCTAGCATATTAAATCTGGTTATTTGGTTAAGGGGAATTAAATTTTCTTCATTTGAATTTATACTGGTATTATTTCCCCGATTCTATGAACTTATACTCCAGGAGTGTGTCTTGTTTTGAAGATTCCCTTTGATTATCTGTTCAATGGATTTTTCTCTCAGTTGATGTCTGTGCAGTCTCAGAAGCCTGGGTACCTTCCCAAAAGGTCAAGGGTTTTCTGAATGACTTTCAAGACCTAAAAGTAATTATTGAAGGCTGGAGTGTTTTTTGAGTTGGGTTTGTAATTCTTTTGATGTTTATAAATTCTTTTTCCCTTAACTAATTCACATTTTTTTCCCAGAAGCACAGGAAACTCTACTGATTAACATAGAAGGCAACAGTGAGTATTTTCTTTAATAGAATAAATATGAGCAAATAAACAATAAGTATTCACTTAATTGAACATTTACTGTGGGGAATGCAGGGAAGGGAAGAGTGGTATTCCCTCTAGCCTCTGTTTCCCATCCTTTTACAGCAACTGTACAAATTAGCACCAGATCAAAAGCAAAAGAAATCAGGTGGCAAGCTAGAATTTTAGTAAAAATAGAAAACAGGCTGGCCCTTGAAATGCCCTCAGGCTACCAGTGTTTGTTGCCTTGAGCCAAATCACTAATATGAGTTCTCTCCAACTTTGCTCTGTGAGTAGTCTACCTTCTCTCACCCCTGGGGATTTTTCCCTTTACTCATTAGTAGATAATTCTATTTTCCTTTCTTTATATTGTCTTTGGGGGCTACAGAGTTACTGAAATTCCTTGTCTCAGGTGCCTCTTCTTGTTTTTTATAAGCCCCTCTCTTCTCTAGGAGTCTGTCTCTAGGCCAGAGGGAACTTGATCCATCTCTTTGCTTTCCTTTGGACTTTTCATGAACACATTCATCTTTGACTTCCTCTGCAAGCCGTTCTTCACTGTTTACTATTTTTTATTGTGATATGTTACGGGGAGGAGAAAAATCAACACTTGAGAGGTTGCTGTGGGCCAGCAGATCTGACCACTGAATCAAATCTTCCTAACCTAATGTTCTTTCTAACCTTGACGGAGAGGTGCCTGACACCGTGCTAGAGGAAATGGGACATATTCATGGTTTTGTTTAGCCATGGTTCCAGGCTTTAGTAGTGTCAGAGTCTGATGGTTCGGGTAGCCACAGCTTTCGTAGGCCTCTTCCACTTCTGATATTAGGATTCTCTTGGCTGTTTGGAGTAGCATTGCTGCACTTCCCAGCTTTCTGATTCTACAAGGCTGAGTTAAATGCACCCAGCTGCTGGCCCCTATTTGCAGATGTCCAAGGGAGAACATAACCTGCCCATGTGTTCTTTTTAAAAAGAAGGGGAAAAAGATGAAAATAGAGCAAAGGGCAGTAATGGCCTGAACTCTTAGCCTTAATTGTAGCAGTAGCAGCAGCAGCAACAGCTGACCTGTCAAAATGAGATACTGGTGGAAGGTTCCGTTCCTTGTGAAGTTCTGACCTGAAACTGAGAAGTCAAACTAAGCAGCATTTATCAAAAAATGGGCTTTATTGCATCCTCTCCTATAGTATAGAAATCAGTCGTGTATTGGCACATATATTGGCAGCGTAGAGGATCGGACTGGGGGGAAATTTAGCAAGAATCATTCTTGCATTACAGGAAAACCTAGAGGAAAGCCAGTTTTCACTTTGATATCAGATCTGAACATTGCCTGCCTGTCAGGGCACATAGAGTTTGTTGCAAGCAAGCAAATAGTTGAGCCTTTGGGCCCATCATTTCTTGGGTCATCTGGCGGTCCTGATTTGACTCCTTCAGGTGGTTCACCATCATAGGGAATTTTGTAGATATTTGCCTGCTGGGAAATCTTTCTTGTGTTCTAAATTAATGGAGGATTGAGGAGAGGACTTTGTGATCAGCAACTGATTAACTTAAATGAGAGAGAATTAACTTGCTGTAGCATGGTTTTAGGTTGGAACTCTTCCAGATTCTTGCCTGTAAAATGTAAGGATTGGCCTAGATCTGTCTCAGTTTTCTTTCAGCCTCAGGTTTCTATGATTTTCTCTGAGAAAGAAGTAACATGATCTGTAGTACTGGTTTAGAGATCACTCGAAAGGACTTACGTTCATCTTGGGCCACGTGAATCCCCCGGGGTTTGGAATGGTCTCAGGACCATTATAAACTTCCTTTGATTCCTGCTTTGGGGTCTCTTTGGGATTGGTGCCACAGGAATGCCTGGCATGCAACTAGAGTCCTTGGTCTGGATGCTGTTGTCAGGTGGGATATATGGCGCTCTCTGAGTGTATCTGGGCCTTAATCTTAGAAGCTGTTAAGTCAGTTTTGCCAAAATATCTTTCAATGCATTGAGGAGAATATTCTTATTTAAAATGTCCTATCCCGCAGTCTTATGCATCTTCACATTTTTCATAGAGATTCTCTAGGAAAGGGGCGAGCACGGGCCCGAAGGAATTTTATTCTTTTCCCCCCACCCTGTCCCTTTTTTCTCTCTCCTGCATTTTACTCTGTTCTGTGCCCTGGTTATTTGTTTTGTTGATTATTTATGCTTCCAGAAAGGTTTTGAGGCAACTTGTGCTTCTCTCAGGGCCTTCTCCTCTCTTTCTCCTGGGTGCCATCCTTTAGGTTTTATTCTTCTTGCTCAAGCTTTCTTTCTTCAATTCCTTCAAAGGAATTTTGAGTGCTCCCAGTATGTGCTTGTCATGTAGTAAACCTCTTCTTCTTTTTTCTTTTATTCTTAACTAAAGCCAGCAGATTATGAGCACGAGGGAAAAGAAGATAGGCAAAGGTTCACAAATGGGTCACTGCCCTAACAGAACAAGGAAGTTCAATCCATGCCAAGTATTTGACAAGTTTGAATGCTTTGTTACATATAAAGAAAAGGTCTAGATAGATCTTCTACTTGGTTACATTTATTTTTATTTTTACTAAATGACTAGAGGATGTTGCTTTTATATTGTATTTGGGAGATAAAGTTTTAACAGCCATCATGAATAGTGGTTATTATTTCATAGTAGGGATTTTCCATTTGGAAAGGAATTAGGTAGAATGCTCCTATTTCAGGAAGGCCTAAGACTGTCCTAAATTAGCAAACCATCCCATTTGCCTTTTGTCCTCTGGTTTTAAGCTATAACAAGCTAATAATAATGGGGATCCACAGCAAAGAAGTGAGGCTAGTTGATAGTGCTGGAGGTACCTTTGCTGGGGACTGTCACCCCTTTTCTCCTTCCCTCTCCCCGCAGTGTCCAACATTGTGGGTTGACTTTTGACTTTCTTGGAAATATTACTACAACATGAGAGTACAGTGGGCATTACTATGCTAGCTTGCTTATTTCCATGACACATCAGTCTTCGCGGGTACTCAGTTCTTTTCTGGGCTGTCCCTGGCAACTTCTTGGACTGGTTTTTGTGGAAGTTTGTTCCTAAAAACATCACTTTACCTTTTGCATCAGCATAACAGGTTTTCCTGGCCCTTTAACCCCTTAGGGCCCCTAATTCCAGAATTTCTGGCCTGGCCTTTTCCCTTTCTACTTCTTCATCTGTAGAACTGCTTAAAGCAGTGTAATGTTGTGGAAAGAACTTTGCCTTTACAATAAAGAAAACCTGGCTTTAGATTCTTCCTCATTCATTTACTTGCTTCCTGACCAAAGGCCAAGTCATTTAAGTTCTTGTATGCCTTGATTTTCTTATCTTATTTGAGGCAGGTAGGTGGCAAGGTTGATAGATCATAGGCCCTGAGTCAGAAAGACCTGAGTTCAAATATGGCCTCAGACCCTTACTAGCTGTGTGACCTTGGGCAAGTTGCTTAACCTCTGTTTGCCTCAGTTTTCCCATCTGTAAAATGGGGATAATAATAATAGCATCTGCCTCTCAAGGTTGTTATAATATTTGTAAAAACACTTAACATAGTGCCTGACACATAGTAAGAGCTATATAAATGTTAGCTATTATTATCATCATCATCATCTGTAAGATAGGGAAAATAATACCTGTAAATACTTACCTCCCAGGACTGTTGTGAGAATCAAATGAGATAATGCATATAAATGTGAATAGCAGCTATTAATATGGTTTTATCAGTGTTCTGTATTCTTTGTGATCTGCATTCTCGCATTTGCAAAAAAAAAATAAGAGTTAAGCTCATGATCAGCCAGTCCTGTTCCCTAGCCCTCTGTTTGCCTCTTCCCAGCTCCCTGCAAAATCCAGCTCTCAGGTGACTGGGTCGGAGAGCGTATCTTCGAAATCCCTGATGAGGATCGGTGCCTGGTTTTTCTCTCAGACATCTATGCTGTTCAGGATGGTAAATTGATACTTGGTGGTTTGTTTTTTTAAAATCTCCTTTGGGTAGACGTGGATTTCTTATATGTTGACACAGAGTAGAATTTACCAAGACCATTAAACATTAAACATCACTTCAGCATAGAGGCCAGTTCTTTTCGAGATGGACTTGGGAGGATAGGTTTGGGGGAGGAGCTTTCAAATCTACAGATACCTTGGAAGGCAGAACTGTCCCTGTTTATCATAGGCCTATTTTATAGTCAATTCACTATAGTTGGCCCCAGGGCCTTCACAGCTGGCCTTGAGGGAAACTGTTATCTTTCTGTTGAGAGTCCCAGGCAAATAACCTTTTATCTTTGTAAATTCCACTTGATATTGGGTGGCCAATTTTTTTGTGCTTACTTCTCTTTCTCTCTCTCTCTCTCTCTCTCTCTCTCTCTGCTCTATCTCTAGTTTTTAAAGGTATTTCACTTCCTGATTTCGATGTGTCCGCCAACTGGTACGAGACATTAGAAACTTCGGAAAAAACTCCCCATGAACCGGATGTTTCAGGTACTGAAGAAGCATCTCTTTGCATGGCTGCTCTGATCATTGCAGTCATGAGATTTTTATCTGGACAGATGAGGTGACATGAATCAATGGCAGTGTTGGAGTGTCCAGGGGTCTGGTTTCCCTTGGTCCACACCAGCTCCCCAATGTTTCTTCTAACCCTTCCTGTAGTATATGGTATCTCTTCAGGTTCCAGGTTAATGTGTCTCTACTTCTACTTAGTATGTCAGCCCTTCCTGATTGATGTTCTTGCTCCCCAGATCTACAAGGTAATGCTCTTTTCCCACTCTCCCTGGTATCTTCTTTCAGTCTGAAAGTACTCAAATTTCTAGCCTACCCTGGCTTACCTGGAAATTATCCCTTTTTTCCCTTTAACTTCGTTAGTTCTGAACTCTTTTAGGGGAGGGGGGCAAAACCTTCCTGATAACTTGAATAATTCTTGCATTTTCAGGAGCACTTGGATTTGAAGATAATTTCACTGAAATGAGTTTGGAGAAGAAAAGAAATAGGCACAATCGGCACACGAGGACCCGTCGGGAGCCCCCACCACCCCCCGGCCACATAAGCAAACAGTAAGTCCTGTCTGAGAAGCACCTAAGTCCTATATGAGAGACTTTGACTCCAAGAGAATTGTGGTTTTGATTCCCTTATTCCCTTGCCAGGTTTTTACGTGAAAAGGAAGCTGTAGGCAAAGACCAGCCTAAAGTGACCAACACCATGCGGAAGCTCTTTGTGCCCACCTCCCAGTCTGGGCAGCGAGAAGGACTCATCAGACACATTCTGGCAAAGCGAGAGAAAGAATATGTGAATATTAAGACTTTCAGGTTAGTGTGCCTTGCTTTCCCTCCCCCCAAAGGAAAGGAGGATGGATACATCATATATGTAAGGAGTGCTCTTTGACATTCTGTTTGCCACCTATAAACCTTCCTGAATAACTCCGAGAATGAAAAGGGCCATCTGATTCTCTTCCTTGCCTCTAAGTTGGTTAAGGGCCAAGACAGATAGTTGTGGTCTCTGCAATCATGTGGAGAGATTCCACGATCTCCTTTAGAATTTCTAATTACCAGTTTATTGCCAAATTTTAATTGCCAAAACATAGGATTTTGTTCCTTTGTGGTCACCTCTCCTGAGAGTATCATCTATCTTTAGAGCCATGACAAGATCTTTTAAGTTAATAAGAAAAAATTAAAATAATCTAAACTAAGAAACTGCTTTTCAACATACTTCAGCTTGTTCATCAGTTTACCCATGAGATTTTTTTCAGCGGGGTATCTGGGTCCTTAAATATTGAAAGCCCTTCCCCTCCCCCCATTATCTCCAGATCCTGACTCAGAGCTGCCCAAAATTTCTCCTACTGCCTCCTTCTGACTTGGAGGTCTGGAGCAGACTTCTGTAATAGCCCTTTCATTCTTTTCCATTCTTGCCCTAACCTAAATACTTTTCTCTCTGTTGACCTCATTCTCATACTTCCAACTACATTCAGTGTAACAAAAATTTGTTAAGAGCAGCTGGCTAGAGAGTCCTGAGCTAGGCACCAGGGGAGACCCAAAGCTTAGCTAAGACACCATCTGACTGAATTATTTGGGCAGTTGACTTAATGTTCCGTGCTGTTTTGTACATGTAGTACCTTGCCGTAGGACAGAATAACTTGGCAGGGAATGGGAATAAATAGGGTGCTTGTATAACCAGGCAATCTATAGTGATTGGTGAAGGAGAGCTACCTTCCTCACATCGATGAAATCACAGGTGTGTACAGTCCCAAGGTAGCCTGTGGGAAAAAACGTGGCAGATTGGACTCCAGCTTCAAATAAAGTTGTACTATTTTCATTGTTTTAAAGGAATTTTGACTACTTGGTTGGGCACCATCTCTGCCCTCATAAAGTTCATGGAGGGATGGGGTTTGTATTTACAGATAACTATGATAGACAATCAAACTTGAGGTACGAACAGTGTACTTACTGTCTGAGATCCAAGGGAGAAAAGAATTTCTACATCTAACCCTCCAATGTCTATATATTTTCTTCTCTAGTCATCTTTTAAAACTCAAATTTGATTCCTTTTCCCTATAGGAAGCCTTACAATTTCCAACCTTCGCCACAACTGGTAATGAATTCATTTTGTAACTCTAATGCACTTACTGTGTGGTATCATTGTAAAGAACTTAGCACAGTGCCTGGCACATAGTAAGTGCTATGTAAATGCTAGTAGTTATCATCATTGTTATTATTATTATTCACCATTTTTATGATTCTGTGTCTTATTCTCTTGCTAGAGAGGACTGGGAAATAGTGTCTGCTCCAAATTTGCTATCTTCCCCCAGCACCTAGCAGACTGCACTGTATGCAGCCATGTACCAAATAAACGTTTGTTAGGTTGACTGGCGGTACCATCTTACTTTCTTGAACAATGTAGTCTAGGGTTCCAGACTGTCCTATCATATTCCATTCGTTATAGTTAAGCTATCTCTACTATCTTAAGTCATGCTCTCTAATTACTCTTTTTTCCTATGAACTTTGTATCTGTCTGTAAACAGTTCAGATAGTTATAGGTTTCCCCCTTGGTGTTACTCTATATAGTAATGAGGCAGCACTGGAGTAGTAGTTTAAGGCCCATCCTGGGAGTCAGGAAGGCCTTGGTTCCAGTCCTCCATCTGACCCATACTAGCTGTGTGACCATGGGCAAGTCACTTAACCTCAAAGTGCCCCAAAGCTACTCTCGAAGATGGTAAGCTACAAATGAGCTGCTAATTTGTATGTTGGAGAGAGTTTTCCTACTGGGGCCTTCCTCACATTGATGAAATCACAGGTCTGTACAGTCCCAAGATAACCCGTGGAAAAAAAGGTGGCACACTTGACTCTAGCTTCAAATAAAGTTGTATCTTCCTGCCTCTCTTTAAAAGTCCTAGAGTCTGAGTATACATGAAAATAACTTTGTTGTCTCCAAGGTATTCCCATCAACTAGCTGCCTAATTACTCTAGATGTAAGAATTGAGAATGATAAATAAGTAAATAAATTGTCCTGTGCAGTTAACTTCATTTTACTTTGTGACTGTGGGCAAGACTCTTCCCTTTGCTGAGCCTTAGTTTCTTCTGTAAAATGGGAATAATTGTACCTGCACTGCCTGTTTTGAGGTGGGTGCTTTGTATTAGCACTTTTAAAGTGCTAGCAAAAATGTGAGCCATTATGGTGCTCATTTTGGTAGATTTTCCTAAGGAAAACAATTTAGGTCATGAATGGTAGAAAGCGGGTCTGTGTGTATTCATGGGTGTCGGTAACAGGGGTGTTTGCTTGCATGTCTGGCCAGATTTTGAAATCCTGTTTGAAATAACTATTTTTGCCAAGTGCTGCATTCTCCAATATAGGTAACATAAGAAAATACTTTCTATTGGTTCATATTTGGATTTTGGTTTAGTTTTTTAAAATAATCTATTTTGGTCTTTGGTGTGTGCCAGGTTCTTTGTTGGAACATGGAATGTGAATGGTCAGTCTCCAGACAGTGCTTTGGAACCCTGGCTACACTGTGATACCGATCCTCCAGATATTTACTGCCTTGGGTAAGGGATCCTGTTGTCATTTCTCTTTGCCTGTTTGCTTGGGGCCAGTCTACCCCCTCCTCCTTGGTTTTGCTTCTTTAGAAAAGTTGACTTATGGGACAGTTCTAGAAGACTACAAACAGACTGGTAGTATATATGACATAAGGAAACAGACAGTTCCATAGAAAATCATACCTGAGGACAAATTTTCAAATTCTAAACTTTAGTGGCCATTAGCAAATCAGATTTTAGGAGTGACTATAAAACATAAAATCAGTCATCCAAATTAGTTACAGTTTTATGTATGTTTACTTTATTACAACAAGAATGTCTTGCTGCTCTGTCCTTTTGTTTTCCTTTTCTGTAACCGTTGGGGTTCACTGCTGCCGTTGTTTTTACATGATTGGTGTTTGTAAGTGCATTGGTCCGAGTCTGCCTTTGTTATGTCTTCATTGAAGTGTCTTCATATTTCTTTGTGTTATTTTATAATTGGCACAGTAATAACATTCCGTTTCATCGATACGCCACCATTTATTCAGGTATTCTCCAATCATTGATTCATGTTGTTTACAACTTTTTGCTATTAAAAATGAAGTTTCAATGAATATTTTTATATAGTTTTTTTTAATCTTAAAGCCAAAGTTTGAGATCATTTTGTAGCAATGATTTCCTCAGATCTTAAAGCCAAACTCTGTTTCCTGCCTTTTGGAAATACGTAAGATTCAGTGGATTTTTTTTTAATATGGCTTCAAAATACGTTAGAATCTTCAGGAAAAAAAGTTCCATGTCATCACTGGACACGAGTGACTAGAACACTTCCTAGAAAAGTACTGATTGTTTTTCCTTCCCCTTTTTCATCTTGTATTTCTAGACTTGAGTAGGAGTAGGTTAGAAATAGCTGAAGTAGTATATATCAATCTCTATATCCCTTTCTTATTAGGTTTCAAGAACTGGATTTAAGCACAGAAGCTTTCTTTTACTTCGAGTCTACAAAGGAGCAGGAGTGGCTGACATCTGTGGACAGAGCCTTACACTACAAATCCAACTATAAGAAAGTGAGTACGGTTGAATTTTCTTCTTCAGCATGGGATTTACAAGCAAGTTCTCTCGGGTCCATAACTTGCTTTAATAGGGTAGCTGAAACTGAATTTCTTCCAGCCTGGAAGAAATGCCAGACTGATCCATTCCATCCATTACCTGGGTAAAGAGTATCCCAAGACTGAAATTGTTCTTAGACGATATGGTCAGACTTAGATATTTTACTCGAAAAATCACAGAATCTCCAAGTTGGAAGGGCCCCCCTACAGAGGCCATTAGGTCCAAGACCCTCCAGGTCCAAGGCCCCTGTCCAGAGGCCATTAGGTCCAAGGCCTTTCTACAGAGGCCATCAGGTTCAAGGTCCTCCTTCAGGGGCTATTAGGTCCAAGGTCCCTCTACAGAGGCCATTAGGTCCAAGGCCCCCCTGCAGGGGCCATCAGGTCCAAAGTGCTCCTTCAGGGGCCATTAGGTCCAAGGCCTCCCTAAAGAGGCCGTTAGGTCTCTGGAACTGAACAAGAATCAGCTCTAATAAAGAGGAACTCATTACCTTCTGAGGCACTCCATCCTACTTTTATCTTTTATAATTTTCTTTTTTAAAAAAAATCTCTTTTAGAGTTAGAATTTCTCTTCATTTCTCTTTTTAAAATTTTTTTCTTTTTTTAAATTTGAAATTAAGTGCTACTTTGGAGAGATTTGCAATTGTTTCATTCTCTTTCTAGAGCAGCAAGTTTTAACTTGGAACTTGGGTGTTCTTTAAAGCATTTTGATGACCATATTTGGATATAATTGGTTTCCTTTGTAGTCCTGGGTATTGTATTTTATGCTTTTAAAAACTGTATTCTGGGGCAGCTAGGTGATGCAGTGAGTAGAGCACCGGCCCTGGAGTCAGGAGGACCTGAGTTCAAATCCGGCCTCAGACACTTGACACACTTACTAGCTGTGTGACCTTGGGCAAGTCACTTAACCCCAATTGCCCTGCCTTCTCCCCTCAAAACAAAAACAAAACAAAAAAAACTATATTCTGAGAAGGGGATCCTAGGCTTCACCAGACTGACTGCCAGAGGGATCCAGGACCCAAAAAAGGTTAAAAAGCCTTCTGCTAAGGGCTTTAGTTTACATTGTATTCCATTCATTTGGAACTTTCTCTGTTCTTTCTTTTATCCCCTAGTATTTCTTCAGTATATTAAGACCTCTTTTTTTGTTGGCTCATTTCTCAATTCTCTGCTGGTTTCCCGTCAAGTGTTCCTTGTGAGGATTTCTTCACTTTGCCCTCTTTTTTGTCATGGTGATTTTCTTTTGGTAACTTTCTTGCTTTTCTTGAGATAATGAAGTATTTCAGGACTTTGACACAACTAGTGACCCAGTCATCTGGCTAGAAGTCCACATTCCACTTTGGGACAGCTCGGATTTTGAGGAATTTTTTTTTTCTTGATATTGAGCAAAAATGTATTTCTCTGAAACTTCTCCCCATAGTATCCCCTTTTACACTCTGCAGCCAAAGCAGAATAATTCTAATCTGCTTTCACATGACAGCAATTTAAATACTTGAAAATGGCTTTTGTGGACCTTCCATCACTCCCACCCACTTACCAACTAATTGTCCTCATCTCTTTCAACCAGGCCTCATGGGGCTTGAGCTCAAAGCCCTTCAGCACCCTGATTGCCCTTCTCTGGGTACTCTCTAGCTTATCAATGTGCATCCTAAAATGTAGCCCCCAGAACTAAAACTATATTCTCTACTACAGTCTAACTAAGGCAGAGTGGTTGCCAAGGTGCCTTCCGGTGCTAAAATCCTGCAAACCAGTGAGGTATGGGGGGAAAGAGCATTGCATTATGGGTCAAAAGGCCCCAGCTTTGCCACTTATTACCAGTTTATCCTTAACCAAGTCACCTCCCCTCTCTGGGCCTTAGGTTTCTCCATCTGTAAAATGAGAAGTTGCAACTAGATGTTCTCTAAGGGCCCTTTCAATTGTTCCTATGTCCCCAAGAAGAGCAGTGAGCAGTATTCTTTGGCAGGGTGGGGTAGAATATTGAACTTTAGAAGACTTCTCTGTCAAAGGTTGCTTGCTAAGTAAAGCAGTAACTTAGCAGTCTTTCATCTTGTGGCTGTGAAAGAGTCTAGCCTGTCTTTAGAAGTGTTTCTGCCTCTTTTGAAGGCTCCCATTGGGTATCAGTTTCCTGAAGATGTTGACATATTTCATTCTCATATGTTTTCCTTCTTTCTGACATGTCCTCAGACTCTCTGAATTTCAGCCGCATCTGTAGTTCTGTGCCTGAAATTAAAGTGATATTCTTTGTTATACAAGATGGCTGTCTGTGAAGAGGGGAGGGAGGAGTACTGGGAGAAGTTTGGGCAATGTAAAAACAATAATAAATTTAATAAATAAATAATCATACAATGGTAAAATGACCAAATAATTTAATAAATAATAAATTTGATGATGTATAAATTAAATACATAATGAAGAAATAAAATGTATTTTTAAAAATATAAAACAGGATAACTGAAGTTAAAAGGATTGAGGCATTTCATGGATGGAATGGTTTTTGGGAAAAAGAACTGAAAATGGTACAGTAAAAAGGAGACATTTGGCCAGGACAAGATCAGACTCTTTTCAGCTTTCTTTTGCACTGGCTGAATTTCCATCTAATCCTTTAAGTCTTTGTTCTTTCTTCTGTGAGGCTGGTTCCCCCACTGATGCAGATCATCACCCCTCCTCACTGTATTGGTTGCTCCTCATGGGCGGCTGTGCACACCTCCTCCCTCCCCTCCCCCCCCCCCCCCCCCCCCCCCCCCCGCCCCAAACCCTAAAACCCTTGTTCCCAGGAAGGAGACAGTGCATTGAAGTTCCTGTGCTTGACAGCTCTCCAGCTTGGTGCAGGTCTTGCCCAAGCTCACAGTCCTTTGGCATAGCTTTCAGAAGCCCAGGTTCATTTGAGAAAGAAATGTTTTGCTCACTCCAGATATTTATAGCCTCATCTTCCAATGGATTCTTTTTAAAGAATAAGAAGTTTCTAGGATTCAGGTTTAGGAATCAGCTCCTTGATAAAATTGACCATGAAGTATTATAGATATTGGAAAGAGGCTGTATGGTGTGATAATTTTCAACTCTTGGTGTGGGCATGTATTAGTTGGCTGTAAATTAGTTATCCTGGACAAGTCATTTTAACTCCTGACCTTCAGTTTCCTCATCTGTAAAATGGAGATAATCATACTTGGGAGGCAGCATAGACGTAGATGGAAAACCAGCCTTGGAATCTGAAACACCTGGCTCTCCTTATCTGTAAATGCAGGGGTTAGCTCTAAGGCAGGCCCATAGACCACAGGTTGTACAGGCCTGCTCTAAGGTCAACTCTAAATCTCGTGATCTTAGTATAAGCCCTGCCTCTAACATACTCTAAAGTTAAATGACCTCAGACAAGTGACTTTACTGCTCAGTTCCCAAGACAACTCTGCAAGACCAGAATTTTGAGATGGGTTTCTGATCTGCATCGGTGATGGGCATTTCCTTACTGGGGCCTTCCCAACCCTGATGCAATCACAGGACTGACCAATAAAAACCTATGTATGCCTTACTTTGCAGAGTTGGTGGGAAGAGTGTTTTGTAGACTTTAAAGTGCTCTATATATTACAAGCAATCTTACTGATGAGTATTTCTGCTAACCTTTTAAATATTCCCTTCCACTCATCTCTTAGGTTCAGTTAGTCCGCCTGGTTGGGATGATGCTACTTATATTTGCCAGAAAGGACCAATGTAAATACCTCCATGATGTTGTAACAGAAACTGTGGGAACAGGACTCATGGGAAAAATGGTAAGTTGCTTCAGGTTGGAAGTGAACTATTTATCTGTGTTTATATGAAATGCCCTTGCTCTCCTGGTTTTTGTGATCATTGTGAATAATTGCTCTTCCCATCAGGGTAACAAAGGGGCTGTTGCTGTGAGGTTTTTGTTCCACAACACTACGTTTTGCATTGTCAATTCCCATCTGGCTGCCCACGTAGAAGACTTCGAACGTCGAAATCAGGATTATAAAGACATCTGTTCCCGGATGACTTTCTTGGTCCCAAATCAGGGTCATCTAAACATCATGAAGCATGAGTGAGTATCTAGCTCTGCTTTAGCTTCCCAGGGGCATGATGGGATCAGTTGGAAAGCTTTCTGTAAAGGAAGAGCTGATATCATTTGACAGGATGGATCAGAAGTGGAAGGGAGTCTCTCAAGAGTAGTGGTCTCCTGGGATCATAGGCTTAGATCTGGAAAGGACCTTAGAGGTCACAGAATCATAGATCTAGAGGTAAAAGGGCCAGACTTTGAACCCAGAGGCCCTGATTCCATATCCAATGCTCTTTACAGAGCTTCAGGATTGTTGCAGTGGAGTAGGTGTTTGTTCGTGGGAGCTCAGGAAGGGATGCAGAAGATGTTGGCAGGCATCATTGGGAGATTCTGTTGGCAGGCATCACTGGGAGATTTTGTTCCAGGAATGGAAGGACTTAGTGAAATCTTAGGGGTGGGGATTTGAAGGGGATAGAAATCAATCATTTTGAAAGTAAATATGGAAGATTTTTAAGATGTCGGAGGGGGGACGGGGGAAGGGAATGTGAATAGTTAGTAAAGATCATGGCTTAATTTACAGGTGAAGGTTAGTGATAGAAGTCAGTTGGGAGTGGCTTGTCAGTGGTGGAACAATTAGGAAATGAAAGTTTGTGTGTGACTGAAATGTAATTAAGGAAATTAGGGAACATTAGTTGGGTGGCCATTGAGCCATCAGATGAGCCAGGATACAGAGATCTGGGAATATCAGGATCAACATCAGAGGAGGTGATTGGGGGAATGGTAGGTAGGGATAATGCTTATATTTGCTCATATCCAGACTGGACCAATGATGAGAATTCAGACTAAATTCCATAGCGGTAAAGACCAAAGCCTCAGAATTTAGAGTCCTTTGATTTTTTTTTCTGGATTCTCTTCATTTGAAGACACAGTTTGGATCAACAAAATGCCCCTTTGTACTGTGTGACTGTAGGCAAATCACTTGGGCTCTCTGGGCCTCAGTTATCTCAGCTCTAAAATAAGGACTAAATGATCGCCAAGGTCTCTTCCACCTTATAGATTATCCTAAATAACCATGTGAAAGTGGAACTTGAGGCAGGTAGTTGATGCGAGAATGCCCTTTGAAGTGCTCCTCAGGCTTCATAACACTCATGTGCAGACACTTTCAGGAGCCTCATGGGGCTCCCATTACAGCAGCACATTTGGGGACCTAATGAGAAGGTCAGGAGCCACACAGCATGGCAGACTACTATCTCCCATGCCAGGAGTGGGATACCAAGGCAGAATGTGTCAGTGAAAGTTACAGCCCTAGAGCTAGATTGGGCTTTGGAAATAGGGGCCCCCACCCCTGGAGAGCCCTGACACTGCTCGTCCTGCTGCAGGGAAAGCTGTTGTATCAGACTTACAGTTTCCCCTCTGCTGAGGGCCTGGCCAGAGTCTGAAATGTTCCAAGAAGTATATCTCATTTTTTAGTCATCTAACTCCTTGGCTTCTGAATCTCTTGCACGTCTCTTGGATTCTTTTCCCCACTAGATTTGAGCGGGGCGGGGGGTGGGGGGGAGGGGGTGTATGAGAGTGAAGCTAGGGGTGGCAGGGAGGGCCTGGCTTTCCCAGTAATTTTGCAGTTTTTTGTCTTTGTTGGGTGTGGATTTTTGCCCTCTGTAAGGATTTTCAAGGCAGGCCTCTCTAGCTTGGGCCAAAAGATGCTAGATGAATTACATAATCTCAGCAGCCTCCCCTCCTTCCATTAGGTGCCCTTAGGGAGCTGTTTTGGCCAGAGGCATACTCAGCCCTCTGCTTGAGCTTGGCTGTTCATCCCTGATTTTTCTCTTGTGTTTGTCTTTTCCCTCAGTGTCGTCATCTGGTTGGGAGATTTGAACTACAGACTCTGCATGCCTGATGCCAGTGAGGTGAAAACACTTATTAACAGGAATGAACTTCAGAAGCTCTTGAAGCTGGACCAGGTGAGTATATGGCCCCCATTTCCATTCTATAGCCATTGTCTGAAGAGGGGGTGGCGGAGAAGAGTGACTAATGAGGGAAAGGCCTGGTGGCTTTCCAAGCTGGGAAGTGAGTGGAGGACCTGTTCTGGGAGCTCTGGCCTTGGGAAGAGTGTGTGTAATCATTGTGAAAACAGAACGTGTGGATTGTGGCCCCACCTCAGGATCTATGCTACAACATTGGGTGCTGGGGAATGGGGATTAGATAACATCTCTTATCTCAAGGAGTTTCTATTCTAATAGGGCAGCCAAAACCGACATACAGTGACAAGTGATGGGCTGGAGAACTGGGAGGGCTGATTGGGAAGAGCCTCCCTAAAGAGGCAGGTCTTGATCCCAGATTTAAAGGAGGGGGAGGTTTAGTTGGACCTCAGGAGGAGGTGGGACTGTTCCACGATAATGATGATTTAGCAGGCTGAGAAACTGCTCAGGAAATGGGAGGGAAGAGCCAAGTGTGCTGACTGGGGTGGGGGGGGAGCAGATGATGGAGGTTGATGTGTTGTGGGGAAGGAGAATAAGCCAGTAAAGGGTGGGAGCACCGGAGAGATGTGAAGACTTCGAAATTGATTTGGAAATTTTTCTACAAAATTCAGTTTTGGGGAAGCTTGACATTTATTCTTTTTTTTCAATGGCAGTGAGTTTGTCTTCGAGTCCCAAATGTGACTTGAGGATTTCTCAATGAGATAATCTTTGTTAAAAAAGACGTGCTTGGCACAGTACCTGGCATGTACTAGATACTATATAAATGCTTATTTAACCTCTTTTCCCTTAGAGAGGGAACACACAGTTGAGATTTCCCAGTGTGGTATTGTGGGAAGGAACAGGCCTAGGAGACCTGGCTTCAGAGCTGTTACCTCTTGATATGCACAAAATAATGGTAGACAGCACACAAGAATCATTCTTCTATTTCGTAATGCTTTAAGGTCCCCCAACCTTTCTAAGTAAAAAGCACTTGGCAGAGGTGGAGGGGTTTCCCCAAGCTTGGCAGGAAGCTTTGAGCACGTCGCTTAATTCACTTCAACAAATGTTTATTAAGGGCTCGATCTGTGCCAGGCACCAGGGATCCGAAACCAAAAACCAGTCCTTGTCCTCAAGGCACTTCTATTTTGTGGGGTGGGTTACCATGTAAGCAGATAGCTTGAGGAGGGAGAGAGCAAGGCCTCTCAATCTTATCAGAGGTGAACTAAGGGTTCTGAGAGTTTAGGAACTAGCCCATTCCAGGCATGGGGAAACAGACTGTGCAGAGACAGAAAGGCAAGAGATGAAGTACCAAGTTTAGGGAAAAGTAAGCAGGCCAGTTTGACTGAAAGCTAGAATATGAAGGAAATAAGGTTTAGGGAAGTGTGAGCAGCAGTAGTACACAGGGCTAAGGTATTTAAGGGCAGAAGACGGAAGAAATGAGTCGGTTATTGACAGGATTGACACTGCAAAGGAAGGAAAGTCAGGCCAGAGTTGTGTCTAGAAATCGGAGTGGAATGTAAGCTCATGATGAGTATTTCATTCTTTGTACTTATATCCCCAGAGCTTAGAAAGTCAGCAAGGGTTTGTTAAGCATCTACTATGTGCCAGGCACTGTGCTAAGCATTGCGGCTACATAGAAAGGCAGAAACAAGTCACTTTTGTCTAATGAGAGGAGAGAAGGAGGGGTGGGGGGGAGGTATGGGACTTGGGAAGGTAAGACTCGGCACCAGATTGGATGTGAGAGGTCCAAGGAGAAATGAGAGTCAAAGATGGCACCCAGGTCATCAACGTGCGTGATTTGGAGGATGGGAGTTGGGAAGAAGGGGAGGGTTTTGGGGAAATGATAATGAGTTCAGTTTTAGACATGTTGTGGTTACTTACCATCCAGTGTGAGATGGCCAATAGGCAGTTGGAGGTGAAAGATTGGAAGTCAGGAAAGAGATTAGGACTGCATAAATATATCTGAGTCATTTGCTTAGAGATGATAATTGCATCCATGGGAACTGATGAGACACGGAGTGAGAGAAGTTTAGAGGGAGAAGAGAAGTAGGCCAAGGACAGACCTTTGGGACACCTACAAGCTGAAGATCCAATAAAGGAGACTAAGGAGTAGTCAGACAGTAGGAGGAGAACTAGGAAAAAGCAGTGTCACTAAAGCCTAGAGAAAAGAGCGTACCCAGGAGAAGAGGGTGGTCAGCATTGTCAGAGGGCAGGCCGAGAGGTCAAGCAAGATGAGGACTGAAAAAAAGACCCTTTCAATTTGGCAATTAAAAGCTCATCAGTGACTTTGAGGAGGGCAGTTTCGGTTGAATGATAAGCCAGACCACAGAAAGTTTAGAAGAGAGTGAGGGAAGAGGAAGTTGAGGCATTAATTGTAAGATGGAGAGGATGGTAGCTAGTATCAACGGACAGATCAAGGGAGGGGAGACAATGGGCATGTTTGTTGGCAGGAGGGCAGTAGCTAGTAGGCAGGGGGGAGATCAAAGATAAGCGAGAGAGTGGGGATGATAAGGGGTGAAGGAGGAGAAGTTGAGGGAAGGCTTCTGAGTGATGTGAGATGGCAAGGGGAGAAGAGGGAACTGTCAGTGAATGGCATCATGTGTTTTCACTGAAGGAGGAGGTGGGGTTCTCAGCTTAGAGGCACATAGTAAAAACTTAATAAATACTTGGCGATTGGTTGAATAGATTTAAGAGGGTTGGAGGGAAAGCTATATAATGAGAGAATTGGTCTAGATTATCTCTTCAGTCCCTTACAGGCTCCAGCATTCTCTGATTCTCTGAATTCCTGTCCTTAAAAGTACATAAACTTCTTGTCAATTTCTACCTTCACATTTGTGTCATGGTTAATTCTAGTACTGCTATGCAGTTTTGCTATGCAGTTCATCTTTTAGCCATTTTGCTCTCTGAAGCAGAGAGAGTAAAGTTCAAACTAATCGATTTTGCTACTTGTATATCACCATGGTAAAAATAATTGATTGAGGAGGAGCTTGAAATTCAGTCTGGTCCCTCGAGGTAAAAATGATTGGTGGAAGGCAGAGGTTTAATTTTTCCATTTTATCCTTGACCCCCATCAGCTCGGAGAGATGGCTGGATGCTACTAATGAGCTTCTTGCCTGGAATTAGATGGGAGCTCTTGATTCAAAAGATGGAAGACGATCGTCTTTGTTTCAGAGAGCTTTGGGGCCTATGGAAATGAGATACTTAACAACTAGGAGAGGGTAGTGATTAACTCGGTGATAGCATATACTAAGATGATGTTTCTTTCCATCTCTAGCTGAATATCCAACGTTCTCACAAGAAAGCATTTGCTGACTTTACAGAAGGCGAAATTCGGTTTATGCCCACCTACAAGTTTGACCCGAAAACAGATAGATGGGATTCCAGGTAAAGCAGGAGCCACCTCCTGGAATAATTTAAGGCCTGATGACATGCGCCTTTGAAACATGCTAAATCCCTCCCTAGAGTGCCAGTGGTGAAAAGAATATACTATCCAAGCAGTTTTAGTTGGGACAGAATTGCATTTTTAAGGACTGGTGTTAAATAATAGATGTCCTCAAAGGCAGAAGTGAGGAAGAAACCATTATTTCTGTTGGTGACATTGGGAAAGCCGAATCCATGCCTCCAATTCCTGCTCGGTCCCTTCTCGTATTTTAATACCACCAAAGATGTGCTTAGGTTTGTTGCCTTCTTATTCATCTGCTACCACCAACACCACTCCTGCTGCCCTTCTGGATTTTTCTCAAACTGCTTCTCTGATAAAGAATTACTGTTCTGAAGGTTGGGGGAGGTATCAGAGTGGGGAAGGAGTGATAGCTCCTTCCTGGAATACGATCCCAGAAGAGTGAAGGGGAGAGACATTTGGGTGATCAAAGCACAATGGAAGCCTTCCTTAGGAGGCTCTGATCTTTTAATCCCTGCCCCTCAAGGGTTTGGTTACTCGCTAGGCAAGTTCCTGCCACCTTCTTGTCTTCTTCCTTCTAAGCCACAGTGTTCACCATTTCCTATGTGACTGAACCCAGAATCCTCAGGTAGAAGTGATGGGGCAGACACCCAGACATGCTTGGCTTCCTTAAGTAGGGATTGGTGTGATGATTCTACCACTAGTATTGAACTGCACAGATGCAAAGGTGATTTCGACAGATCTTGTCTTTGCACTTTGTTGTTTCTGTACTCGTGGTCTGTAGCCACCTGGGCAAAAGTTTCCCTCTCCCCTCAGTAGATGATGAACTGGGTGTCTTCCCTGGCCTCCTGATACACTTCAGGCAAGTTAGATGTTCTTAGATTTGTTTGACACCTCTAAATTTGTATTCGATTATAAGAAGATAGAAGTCATAACTTTAGGAAAACTTCTCAGTTTTATATCCCAGATTTGGAGACAGTGAGCCCAAAGTTAATGGGCAAGTAAGTCCCTGTTATTTAGAATGGCGTGTTGGCCAGGTTTCTCATTCTAGGGAAACAGGTTTGAGGCATGATTAGTTGTCTGGGATGGACAGCTCCCTACTGTTCTGCTGCCAGCATAGTACATGTAGAACAAGGGAGGACTAGGGTTGCGCTCAAGGGTATGTCACTGTTGTGACCTCCCACAGCATATCCTTTGGTGCCCCAAGGCAGAGGGGACACCAGGCTGGGTAGACCGTTGGGCTCACCCAGTCTGGTGTTGATGTGCGCATTCTTTTATTTGCAGTGGGAAATGTCGTACTCCAGCATGGTGTGACCGAATCCTTTGGAGAGGGACTAACGTTAATCAGCTCCGCTACTGGAGTCACATGGAGCTTAAGACCAGTGACCACAAACCTGTTAGTTCTCTCTTCCTCATTGGGGTAAGTGCCTATTTTGTCATTTTTTTTTCACCAAACATTTATGAAGGGTTCCCTTTGTTCCTAGAGCATCGATCAAGATCCAGAGTAATTCACTCAAATACAAATGGCACTCTCGGAATCAATTTCAGAATTAAGGACTGAGGAATAGATGTGCCAGCAGTGTTAAAAGGAAATACATTTCATAGTGGCATGAATGTTCCCCTAACCTGGATGTCATAAATGGGAAGCAGCATGTTGTGGTGTGGTAGAAGGGGATCAGGAGATTTTAGTCAGAGGATCAGATCCTACTTTTCCACTGCTGTTTGACCTTGAAAAAAATCATTACCCTTCTCTGGGCCTCAGTTTCCTGTTCTGTAAAATGCTGAGGGTTGAACTAGGGCAGGGATTCTTTACTTGGGGTCTTAGAGGTTATTTTCTTTAAGATTTTGAACAACACATTTCAATAGAATTGGCTTCCTTGGTAATCGTATATATTTTGTTTTATACATTGACAAACATGATTCTGAGAAAGGGGTCCGTGGGTCTTACCAGACGGAACAAGTGGTCCATGACACTAAACAAAGATTAAGAACCTCTGAATTTGATGAGCCCAAGGGTCCCTTTTAGCTACAAGTCTTATGACCTTGTGACTTCAATGAAACAGGGATCTTGTTCCCCCCACTCCCACCCCAGCCCAACAGTAGTCTCAGTCTTTTGCAGTTCCTATTCAGAAGAAGTTAGAAATTTTCAAAGGCCTGTGAGCAACTCTCACATTTCAACAGCTCCAGAGAGCATGGAACATGCCAGCCAGCCAGGGAAACCTGCCTCTGTCATATGGGTCATTTCTAGGCTGCCAAGACCCTCCCAAGGGATAAAGCCCCATTGGGAGACCCAGCGCAGTGCTGGTACAGGGCCCCAGCAGGATGGGTCACACAGAGATGAGGAGGTAATATTTCTCCATTCTACATAGTGCTTTACAGTTTCCGAAATACTTTCACATATAGTGTTATTCTACTTGATTTTCACAGCTCTATGAGGTAGGCAGGACAGGTGTAAGTAAATGAGGAAATTTGAGACCCAGGGAGGTTAAGTGCTTTGCCCAAGGTCATATGACCACTCTGTGGTTAAACCAGAGCCCAAACTCAGGTCTTCTGATTCCTAATCTAGAGGCCTTTTTGCTACACAATGGTGGTGTTATATGCAAGCCATGTTGCCTTGGAAATTTGAGCTCAATTCTAGAGGAAAATATGCAAAGAAATGTAGCTAGACAAAGGTCTTGCACCTCTGCCGCCTTCTTTGCAGGCTGGTTTGGCACTGGGCGAGGTTCAGGGATGTGACTTGGAGACACATGCATGTATGAGGGGTCCTGTACTGCACCAAGTTTACAGAGTGAACCTTGGGTGGACCTGAGCCTAGCTTGGGCCAGAATTAGGATTCGGGATATTGTAGGGTGACATGTGGGGAGAATGCTGGCCCTCGGCATCCTGATGTCACAAAGTAAGACAAAGCATGGCGCCTTGAGTGCATAGCATGTGGGTTCAAGACATTCTGCTGTTACCTCTTGATATGCAGAAAATAATGGTAGACAGCATACAAGGAATCATTCTTTTACTTTGTAATGCTTTAAGGTCCCCCAACCTTTCTAAGTAAAAAGCACTTTGGGGCGGGGGATTGGTTTCCTTTCTTGGACGACAAAACTAGAAAAGATTCAAATCATCTGCTTTTCAAATTAAAAACAATTATAAAACTTAAAAATATTTTTTGTCTCATACTTTTGGCCGGTTCAAATGGGAAGCGGGCCTTCCCAGGCCAGGAAAGACAGGAGGAAGAGGCATCAAAGAGAAGGGAAGAGCCCTGAGAAGGAGACCGACAAGTCTCACCTGCCCAGCTCACGGTCCCTCTCCTGCTTCCTGCTCACTCTTTTTATCTCTGGGCCTACCTTTAATACCGTGATTATTAACGCCGGCCGAGAAATTGGTCTAGGGTAACTGTCATCTCACCCTTCTAGCACTTTAAGGTTTTAGTACTTTCCTCACAACAGTTCAGGGAGATAATTATTATGTACAAGTGTTATTCCCATTTCACAGAGGAGGAAACTGAAGCTCAAAAGATTGATTGACTTCTTCAGCTATTAAGTGTTGGAGCTAGGAGTCAGATCTAGGTCTCCTGATTGCAACCTTGATCTTCTGAAGACAAAGCCTTGGGACGGTTAATTCTTATGTTCTCCTGAAGGCATCCCTTGGCGTCCTTGGTTAGAGACAGAGCACTGGGCTGGAAGAGCCTTTTTCTGACTCTATGTAGGGTTCATGTCCTCCCATAATATTCTGTAGCCATCTTCTGCCCCTTGGGCTTTTTAAAGCGTCTCATTACTGTGTTCTAAGTTGTTTTTCCTAATTTCAAATTTCTTGCCTGTCAAACCTTGCAGACTTCACTTTGTTGATGATCCAGTTTTTGAAAAGTACCTTTCCCCACTACAACAGGCTGTTTGAATTTACCAGTCAGTCATCCTGGGGCGGGGGGTGCTTCATTTGGCGGGGGAAGGAAGGTTGTTTTTTAATACCTCATACTTTTGTTGGAAACGTGTTGGACTGTTAATACAGTGTTTTAAAATAGACTTTAGGCCTCTTGTGAGATACTGACTTTGAAAATTCCACTCTAATACTTTACTTTCCTAACTAACACCTACCTGTATTTTGCCATATTTTCCCTTTTCTAAAATGAAATTAGTGAGGAAATTCTTTGATTTTTTTTCCTCCCCTACCTGGATGTTGAATTTAATAATGCTCTGATCCTTCGTACCACAAAGATCTACCGAAGGAGGAAAAGGTTTCCCTTTCACAGAGTAACATCTCCATCTGAAAAGCTGTTAGACTGTTAGTGCAGAAGACTTTCAAGACCATGCATCTTTGTGGTTGTAGAAATGTATGACTGTTAGCAGAGGGAAGAAGGGATGCCCAAGAGATAATCAGTAGTTGCAAACTTGTTGCAGGCCAGAGAAAATGAACCCAAGGGCTGAAGGCTTCCCAGCCCCTGCTCGAAGCAGTTCCAGTTTATTAGGAAGAACTCCAGTAGCAGTTAGGAGCCCTGAGTCCTAGGCCCAAGGAGCTAAGTGCTTTTCAGTCATGTTCCTTAACTTTTCTTGTGGCTATTTCTTTATCTATAAAATAGGTGCGATATTCCTTGCCCTTGCTACCTCGCAGAGTTGTCATGTGGACAAAAGAGCTTATATGTATTGTAAAAAGTATGAGGTTTTCTGATTAAAACGCTTCTTCAGTACTTCAAAGATGCATTGATTTAGTACCTCCACTGATGCAGATGGCACCCCCTCAGTAGCTTCAATGATCTTCCAGAAGTGCTGTGATCTGAGCCTACAGCTCAATAGAGTTGGCCTTAATACGGCATTACACACTGGGACCTAATGAAGAAACTCATTACAGTCATGTGTGGTTGGAATTAAAATCTTCTAACACTGTCAAACATATGTTGGGATAATACTACTTTTTAAATTCAATTCATAAACATTTATTAAGTGCCTACTACATGCTAGGCACTGGCACAAAAACCAAACAGTCTCTGTCCTCAGTTAACTTGTATTCTACTGAGGGTACAGCCTCTACACAACTGAGGAAATACAAAGTCATATTTGGGGCTGGGAGGGGGCAACAAAGGCCTTGGGTAGGAGGCATACTACCTGAGCTGAACCTTGAAAGGGGATTCTGAGAGGCCAAGGTGAAGAGAGACAGTGTTCCAGCCGGTGCCAAGGTCAGAGAAGCAATGCAGAGTTTGAGGTAGTCCACTTTGGTTGACCTAGTTCCACTTCTATAAAGTACCCAACTTGGATGGGAAACCATTCTACTCATTTAAGTAGCTGCCTCAACTTCACTATTATTCCACTGGCATGTTTGCTTTAGAACCTACCAAAGTCACCAGTTTCTTTTGGCCACTGCTTAATGTGAAGTTCTTATTGAACGCAATAGCCATTTCAGTAAGCCATGCTATGTTACTAACCTTAGCAGAAGGGAGAATGTTTCCCCATTTGTTGGCCATGATTTTTGGGTCTGTCATCATGGCTTTATTTTAGTATGATTTATAGGGTCTATTTTCAAAAATCTGAATAATGTTGGCATGCTGCTTGGTGTCATCCACAGATATATTGCTTCCTCTAACGGTTTGCCCTATTGTCTAACCAATGGGTGGGGAACCTGTGGCCTCAAGGCCACACGTGACCTTCTAGGTCCTTGGGTGAGGCCTTTTACTGAGTCCAAGTTTTATAGAACAAATCCTTTTATTAGGGGTATTTGTTCTGTGAAGTTTGGATTCAGTCAAAGGACTGCACTTGAGGACCTAGAGGGCCATATGTGGCCTCAAGGCTGCAGGTTCCCCACCCCTGAGCTAACTGTTGTAATAGTTCACATTTCTGTAGTACTTTAAGGTTCGCAAAAAGCTTTCCTCACAAGTTTACAGAGCACACTTGACTCACAACAACCTTGTGAGGTAGGTAGGAGAACTTGTATCATTCTCATTTTACAAATGAAAAAAAACTGAGGTCCAGAGAGGCTGAGTAATTTGTATGAATTCACCTAAGTGCAGAGTCAGGACATAAACTCTGGTATTCTCACTTCAGTTTTTCACAGTACCAAGCTGCCTCTCTCTTGGTCTTATCACTCATTATTGGTATTATTATAAATCATAATAATGACAGCAGTGCCTAGTACATGTTGGACCAGTTGATATCATTCTGACTTATTCAAGAACTCACTTTTGCCACATGTCATACTTCTTTTACTGAAAAATGTAGCAAAAATTTTGTCCTGAGTAGTTGATTCTTCTCCATTTTCTCCATCATTTGAAGTTTTAATTCACAGGAAGGCAGCCAGGTAACTGCCAACCACCATGTTTGCCTTAAAGTGTGCATCTGTAGGGCTCAGTATCATCCAGGCATTTACCTTAATGATCATTTCGGGACTGTTTGCAGACTTGGATGCGGTGGGTTATAGGAAGAAGGTGACATACAAAACTAAAAAGTGGCTTGTTTTCTTTCAGGTGAAGGTTGTGGATGACAGAAGATACAGGAAGGTATTTGAGGACAGTGTTCGCATCATGGATAGAATGGAAAATGATTTTCTTCCTTCATTAGAACTCAGCAAGAGGGAAGTGAGTTGGATCATGTGCCTTCTTTGCATGCCATATATATTGGCTAGCCCAGAGGAAACTGGGATTACTTCCCTTTCAAAGATTCTGGGGATTTCTTCTCCTTAACACTAAGTAGAAACCCAGAAGCTGGATTTGGTCACAGGGCCACTAGCAGTAGATGACCCTGGTGAGAGTCCGGCTATTGAGACACCAAGAGTAGTGGCCTGGAGAGAGAACAGTGAAGAGGACCATCTAGTTAGTTATGCTAGCCAGCATGCGATACCGGCCCCCCTTATTCTGTGCCCTACCTTGCCCTGCCCCCCACCACAGTCTCTATTTAGGTAGTCAGTTATATGGTGAACACCAGCTAATAGTGAACCATGTAGCAGAGGAAGCATGTGGGAGGGCATGGTCTGGGCTTAGTTACAGAGTCCAGCTGGTAGCAACACATTTAGCAAAGACTAGCTCTTTTGCCCACTACCTACAATGTCTCTGAAGCCACTGGCCCAGTCGCATTTCCCCTGCTTATGACATGAATTATTTATGCCTTTTTCTCATTCCCTAGTTTGTATTTGAGAGGGTGAAATTCCGTCAACTGCAGAAGCAGAAGTTCCAGGTCACCAACAATGGCCAAGTGCCATGTCATTTTTCCTTCATCCCTAAGCTCAGTGACAGCCAGTACTGCAAGCCTTGGCTTCGGGCTGAGCCCTCTGAGGGCTGCTTAGAACCAAGTGAGTTCCTTTCCTTATCTTTGGTACACATGGCACTTATTGTCTCCTCAAGATGGCTGGGCATTTCTTTCCCTTGTCTTTTCTAGCTGTGGCTCTTATGTCACTTTCCTTGTGTTCATGGTGGCTGTGTTTTGTGTTTCTAACCTCTACGTATTATTGCTTTTCTTTTTAATTTGATTTACATTGCTGTCACTTCCTAGCACATCCATATATGTCCCTCTATCCTTCCCTAAAAATAGAACCCCTCTGACCCACCAGAGGACAGTTAAGCTAAACAAAGCAACACATTGACCATGTCTGATAGCATATGCCTTATCCTGTACCTGAGAGAAGAGGAATTATGTTTCATCATCAGTCCTTTTTTAATGCCAAGAATTGGTCATTATAGTGATATGGACATTCTGATATCAACATTGGTCTGATCGATCTTTTAATGGTGTTTTCCTTTATATTATTGGGATCATTGTGTATTTTCTCCTGGTTCTTCTTAGTTGAACAGATCCTTTCTTGTTTCTCTGTGTTTCTCATATTCATAATTTCTTAGAGCACAATAATGTGCCATTATGTTCCCGTGCCACAGTTTCTTCGACTGTTTCCCAGTCAATGGAAGCCTTCTTTGTTTCCAGTTTTTTTGCTACCACAAAAAAGTCCTTCTGTGAATGTTTTGATATTAGGACCTTTCCCATTTTGTCTTTGACCTCATTGGGATACATATACCCAGTAGCAGTATCAAAGGGTTTGAATAGTTGAGCCACTTTTATAACATAGTTCCCAGTGGCACTTACTAAGATAGTTCCCAATCATTTTCCTAGAGCAAGTGGACTGATTCCAAGGCCCATGCACAGTGGACTCATGTGCCTCCATTTCCACAATCCACCTTACATTGTTTCTGTCCTTTATTGTCTCTGCCAATTGGCTGGATATGAGTTGGTCTTATTAGTGATTTGGAGTGTTTTTCTCATATAGTTGTTGATAGTTCACCTTTCTTCTTTTGAAAAATTATCTTTTGGGGCTTCTTACTGCTTTTCCTCTGGAAGTTTGCATAGCCAAGTTCTCTCTACCTCATTTCAGGTGAGACAATCGACATTTCCTTGGATGTCTATGTCAGTAAAGACTCAGTGACAATTCTGAATTCGGGGGAGGATAAGATTGAAGATATTCTTGTCCTTCACTTGGACCGAGGCAAAGATTACTTCTTGACCATCAGTGGAAGTTACCTCCCAAGCTGCTTTGGCACATCCTTGGAAGCTTTGTGCCGAATGAAAAGACCAATTCGAGAAGTTCCTGTTACCAAACTCATCGACCTGGTAAGGAGTATTCCTAGAAGAGGAACACTTACTGTGCTTTACATCTCACCTCCCTGTGTCTGTCTTCCTGCCTTGATCTTTGACATTGTCTGGTTTTGTTCCCTTCCAGCTTTGGGTTAATAACAGAACCTATTACTCTAGGTTGACTTCAGTGCCGCTAGACTAGAGGGAAACAAAAGGTTGTAATGTGTAGCTGGTGCTGGGCTGGTAGTATGACTTGACAATACTAACCCCAGTAAGTGAAATTTAAGCCTTCCCATTTCAAAGAAAGCATTTCTTCATATGTTATCTTGAGTAGTCTCCCAACAGCCTTTTAGGGTAGGTATTCATTCACAGCCTAACCGTGTTCCCAGTGCAGAAATGTATGCGAGTAAGGATGCTGTGGCATAGGCACAGTAAATTGGTTAACATCGCCTAGCAAGTCCATGTTAGAACCAGGACTTCTGAGGTCTTCCTAACTCCAAGCCTATTGTTCTATTCACTGTAATTTACTGTCTCTTTAATGAACCCAGGTGGTTTTCTGGAGTAGGGACCACTAGTGGAGTATGTGGCCTGCTTAAAAGAGAGTTACTCTATATTTCTCTAGCCAAACCATGATGAAGCTGATCATGAAAGTGATACTTATCCTGGATAACAGAAAATTGATAAGGACTTTAATAAGGAACTTTTCTCCTCTATGTAAATGGTGTTAGGTTTTTCTACATACCTCTTCTGACTCCAAAAGGGAACTCTTGGTCCTGACCCAGAGTAAATAAGGTGAAATGATGGCCAAACATGACATTAACATTCAGGCTTAACTATTTGGCCCAGCTGTAGCAAATGATTGGCTTAACCAAGGGAGAGGTAGAGCAGCAGTGGGCAGCTGACTTGTCTGTGGATAGTCTGTTCTGTTGCCATGGTGTTGTCTCAGCTGTGACTCAAATAGATTAAAATCCTTCGGTCCAATCCCTACATCCTTCCTTGAAATTTATTTATTTCCCTCAAGCCTTCTTACTGCTACAACAGGGTTCTTTAATCCTGTTTGAAAGAGAATGATTTCCCTCAGCACATCAGAGTCCAACATTTCTGATTATTTTTCCTGATACCTGTTTTCTTCCATCTCCATATGTTAGTCTTTTCCATTTAATGCTTCACCATTTAGAATGCTAGTGATACCATTTAATAAAGATACTTTCCCAACTTTATTTTTGATTGGTAAAAGCTGGGAAACCACCCTACACTGGTGTACTCCTTTACTGGCACTGATTCTCCCCTGAAGCTCAGCCACCACAAAGAGGCCATTGCTATTATCAAGCAGTAAAATGCCATTAGGTTTGAGTTAAGCCAACATATGTAAAGGACTTATACTGGACCTGCTGGTTCCGCAGAGAGGCCTCTTCCATCCCGGTTGGTGTTCAGCCCTTGTTTATAAGGGAAAGGGTGAGCTGAAGCATATTTTACTTAAATGATCTCCCAATCCTCAGAAAGAGTGTTCTTTTAAATAGAGTTCTGGTGAAAATCTATGTTTAGTTGTAACCTGCATTCTGTTAGTCTTTCTCCATACAGAGTGTGGGCTTTGGTATCCTCGTTCACTCGACAGCTCGTAATATTCCAATATTCTTCAATTCCGGCATTCTCCCTTAGCAGGGGCTGTGTTTCATCGCTAAGTGATTCGAATTAATGTTTGGCAGCAAGGAACAAATCTAAGATTATTTGTGAGATGTCTTTAATACTCACATTCCCATCCTGTCAATTGACTCGATTATGACCTGAAACATTTTCCTTTAGGTCTTAACATTTTTCATGTTCCCAGCCACAAGAAGGTAGTTAAATGTTATGAGATAGTAGTATTAAAAGCTGGTATACTGTGCTGTATTATTCATTTTAAGATGTATGTGCAAAAAAAAGTAAAGCCCTTTTTCCCATGGGTCTAGTCTCTGTTCTCTGACCACAGCTCCTGTTTTTCCCCATCCCCTTGTTCTTTTTGTTTTGTTTTTTTTTTTGGAGAGCGGGAAGGTTCCAGTTGAAGGTTAAGTGACTTGCCCAAGGTCACACAGCTAGTAAGTGTGTCAGGTGTCTGAGGCCGGATTTGAACTCAGGTCCTCCTGACTCTAGGGCCAGTGCTATACTCACTGCGCCACCTAGCTGCCCCATGTCCCCCTGTTCTTAATCACCTTTCATGGTGCCTGTGACTTAGGCCATTGTATTTAGCTTACTTTGTATATATTTATTTGCATGTTATCTCCCCCATTAGATGGGCACCTCCATAGGGTCAGGGACTGTCTTTTGTCTCTTTTTGTATCCCTACCACTTAGCACAGTGCCTGGCATATAGCAGGGGCTAAATGAGTAAATGTTGATTGATTGATTGATTGATTGATTAGGCCATTCCTAGCAAGGCCAAGGTTAGAGACAGATGAGGGAAAGTGTCTTCTGATTTTTTTTTCAGACAAAAACAGTCTATCTCTTTTGATATTTATGGAAGACAGCAGAAGATCCTCCTCAGACATTCATTCAGTACTCCCAGGATACATGATATCTGAGGTCCATGTTGGGCAGCTTGAGGTTTATGTAGAAATGCCTCCGGTTTAGTTGGGTGATGCTGATACATGGGTAGTGAGGTTTGCATTATGATCAAAGTCTCATGTGTGGTTAGCATTGAGCTGATTTCCCTTAATCCTAACACCAGCCACACTCCCTGAATTATGTCGAACGTGTTGGGCACTTTGTCATCCTGCTCTGGCAAATCCATGTTTCACAAAGTCAGTGGCAGAAAACTCTGCAGCTTGGGGTTAATAGTGGATTTTTAAAATTTCTTGGAGGGGTTGAACTTGATTAATCTCAAAATCATGCAATTTGGGATTATAGATATGGCACTTAGATCCTGCATATGACATTAGGAAGAAATCAGCTAAGTTCAGTACAGGAGAGAAAGTGATTCTGGCCCAAATGGGGAAGAGTTTCCAAAGGAGCCACATTGTGAATCAAATCCAGTGACTTGAAGAGTAAGAATTACGTAGGAGAGGTCCTTCTAATAGAGGCAGGGGAACAGTTTGAATCAAGAGTGAAAAGTGCAAAGGAAGTCCCCACATTTGTCTAGTTGGAGTGGATGGTGAAGGTCTCTTTACATAGGAGAGGGATGGATTCTGGCAGTGCCCTGAAGGTCACTAACTTTGGTCCATGAGGCACCTGGAAAGGTTTGGAAGGTACATAACACTAGAGCGTGGAGAACTGTCTCTCCCCTCACCCCCCATTGGACCACAGGCTCCACAAGAGCAGGAACTGGGGTGGACTGTTTTTGTTTGGCATCATTTTGTATCGCCAGCATTTAGCACATGCCTGACAAATAGCAAGCATTTGATTGATTGACAAATGGAGGGAGGCTAGAAGTGAGGGATTTCATGAGGAGGAGAGGGATAAGGACTAGATTTGTGGTCTCATTGATATAAAGAACTCCCAGATGAGGAAATTCCCTCTACCAGC
Organism: Trichosurus vulpecula; assembly: GCF_011100635.1. Lineage (NCBI taxonomy): Eukaryota > Metazoa > Chordata > Mammalia > Diprotodontia > Phalangeridae > Trichosurus > Trichosurus vulpecula. The sequence continues at coordinate 45,829,175 of NC_050582.1, read as the reverse complement.
ACATGTTGCTTCACTCAGAGTTACCTAGAGCAGTGGGAAGTTAAGTGCTTTCCCTGAAGTCACATAACCCTCATGTGTTAGAGACAGGACGTGGCACCTCCAAGGGCAGTGCTCTGTCCACTATTCCAGACTGTCTCATGGGGAAATGAGATGACTAGAACCTGATGATAGGATTGGATTGGATTTGGCTCATTTAGATGACCCAAAAGGAAAATAAAAAGGTTGAGGGATAGGTAGCCAAACCATTTGGGTGAGAGAGAGGAGTCCTTTAGGAAGGGAATAAGGACAAAAAAGCGATTAGAGATGAGCTTAGCTCCAAGTCCCTTCAGTATCTATTTGCTCTTTCTCTGACCCACCTGACCCATCATTCCCTACTTCATCTGTGTATAGTTAGAGAGCTTTGATTTCCAATAGCTTTTTTGCTTTTTTGTTTTCAACTCGGATTCACATTGTTCAAGTATGAGATTTCAAGTACTGAAAAAATCATCCTCCACGTGACTTCAGATGATTTCAGAGTTAGGCATAGTGACATTGTAGCCGTCCTAGGGAACACCTCTTTAGTAGGCCACAGGCCAGTGGCTGGGCAGTTTTGTGCTGGGGAGTGTCATTTTTGTTGTGTGGTGACCACTTAGGCCTTCCTTAACAATCTGACCTACCCTTCCTTGGCTAAGTGAAAGGGAGCCTACTGGGCACCTCATGGACCCCAGAGTAGGCTGTTGATTGGTCACATAGCTGTTTCCCTTTTCAGATCTGAGTCCAGTATTGAACTTCTCTCTACTTTCTCCTTCCCAGACATGTGGGCCTCACCCTCCCTCCTCCCCAACATAGTCACCAAGTTATATCTTCTCCATTCATTCATTGATGTGACTTTTTCATATCAATCCTCTTCTTAGCTGTCTTCACTCCTAGCTCACTTCCTTGTAGCCCCAGGCCAAGACAAAAAAGAAAAGCGAAAAGCAGCAGGAGTACGTGTTTTGTTCTAGGAACTGAAGAGTTTTTGCCTTTTCTCTCACGCCTCTGTGGTCGTTCATTTCACACTTCCTTTGTGTACAGTTTGCTGCCCAACTGGTTTTCTTCCTTCCAGCCTCTTCATCTTTTTAATCTGGCCTGCATCCCATCATTGGATTAAGATTTCTAAAACACTGCTTTAATCATATCACCCTCTGGCTAAAAATGTTTCTGGGCTGCCCATTCCCCACAGGATATAGTTCAGACTGCTTAATCTGGCCATCATAAACTCTCTGGATCATGGCTCCAACCTACCTTTTCTGCCTAATCTCCCCCTACTCACCTACTTATACCCCCATTTCCAATGAAACTAGTCACAGTGGCCTCTGGATGTTGCCTTGTATGTCTCTGCCTCACCACCTTTGCTCATAGTCATGCCTTTCCTCCTGCTTAGAATAGCCTGCCCTCCCCCTCCCCCTTTTTCTCTCTCAAACTCTTATCCTTCTTTCAATACTCCACTCAGACACTACCATTGACACCAAAATGCCCCCACGGGTTGAAAAGAGGGTAAGTTAGAGGACATTGGTTCAAATCCCTACTCTACCACTTACCAGCCATGTGATCTTAGACAAGTCGTTTTCCCTCTCTTCACCTCAGTTTCCCCCTCTTTAAAATGACAGAGTTGAACTAGGTGACCTCCAAGGTCTCTTCTGGTTGTAGAACTATGATCCTGTTGTGACCTTGAACACATCATTTTCCCTGCCTGGGCTTCAGTTTCCTCTAATGAGGGATTAGTTGGCCTCTGAGGTCCCTTTCATCTCCAGTCCTCAGAAGTCTTATAGATGCACAAATTGCCTTACCACTCAGTTGGCGCTTACTGGTTGTTATCGTTAGTCATCACTTTTAGAATGTGTATATGTCTTAGCTGAGGTTCTTCTAGCTCAGGGCACATCTCTTATATTTCTTTACAGCTCCCTAAGGCATTAGATACACATAGTAGGTATTCAGTATTGATTGGCTTGATTCATTGATGAAAATGTTGTTGGGTCCTTGTTGGGCAGGTTTTGGTTGCAAGTAGGGTGACCATTTAGTGTCTTCACACTTTTCATGGACTCATGAGAGATGGTCATACCTAACCGAGTTTTCCTCCCCAGTGGTTGGGTTCCCAGGGAAGCTCCCAAAAGCATATTTAATGATGTACCTGAAGGCAGGCAAATGTTGTACTGGTACTGCTAGTACTGGTTCTATAGAACCAACCAACATGTCTGACAGCGTCTTTATGGGGAAATTCATCTGAAATTCCATCTTGAGGTAATCACCCCATTTCCCACACCAGTTGAGCCAAAGCAATAAGACTCTCCCAACTCCAAGCTAGGAATGGTAACTACAAGAGATCTGGGGGGAACCTTTGGCTTGTACGACGTTCTCAATCTGGGCAGATTCCATATTACCCCCTTTCTTTTTTGGAGACTCCTTATTGATTGATCTACCCACTTCTCTTTCCACTGTTATTACCTGTTGCTTACAATCGCAGTTTCTCTCCTTCTGTGGCCTAGTGCAAACAGAGTGGTTCTCATACATTCTCCCCTACTTTTCTGTTCCTGAAAAACCCCCACAGCCCCTTTGATGTTTTCTAAGCGTTTTTACAACAGAAGAAATGGGACTAACAAGGTTCATGCCTTTTTCTATTGACCTCCTGCCTCCCTTCTCTTTTTTCACTTAGGTCCTCCCTGTAGAGAAAGGCAAAGGCTCAAATAAGTGAGAATGGTGGACCTTGGGGTACCTAAAAGACTAAAGTTAGATTAAATGCCCAAAGTCAATAAGCCTAGTGGGTCACTGGAAAGAGGGGAGACAAAGAGATTGTATGGGTAAGCCCAACTTTTTGGTTGGAACAGTGGTGGTAGTGAGGTATGGGGGGGGGAAAGAGTGATTTGGTAGGGGATTTTCACCTTTCTTTTTCCAATCTCACTGTCTCTCTGGTCCTGCTGCTGTAGATGTACCCAGACCAGCACCTCGGTAGGTGAGAATGGACAGGCAGAAATGTGGTCTTCAGTGGGCAAGAGGGAAAGAAAGTTCCTAGGGCCAACTGGTCCTATGTACCCAGGTAGTCGTTTCTGTATGGGTGTTTTAAGTCAGGGATTGCTGATGGGTTTTTTCCCTATTAAAAAAAACAAAACCAAAAAATACATTTTTTATAATAATTGCTCTAAGTTTCCATGGGACTGATTCCTCTATCATATGTAGAAAAAAATTCAGTGTGTATATGTGTGTGTGCGTGAGTGTGTGCGTGAGTGTGTGTGTGTGTATGTGTGAGTTGTGCTACATGTTCCCCACTTGTTGGACAATCCAAGACTGTTTTAAAACATTTGTTGGGAGAGCTGGTTAGTTCTCATAATACTGATTCTGCTTCTACTTCTGCAAATTCTAACCATTTTCTGTCTGTAAATAACATTCTCTTCCTGCTCTGCTCTCAGGGAGAAGACAGCTTCGTAGAAAAGGTAATACAATTGATCGATGGTTTCCGAGTTTCTCTGGTCTCAGTTCTTTGGGCTTTCCCCTTCAGGTTAACCCCTTGTTCTTGAATATGTCCAAAGGAAAGGAAAGATATTAACTACCCAAATCTAGTCATTGGTGCCAAAGAGCAATAGGACTTTGAGGGTTCTGGGCCCAGATTTTTAAAAATGAAATGTGACTCTCTCCAGTGTTTTGAAGGTTTATGAAAAAAATGAGGGAAGGGTCAGCCAATTGTATTCCATCTTCATGGAGGGCAGAACTAGAAGAATTGAATTTCTATTACTATTAGAATTAAGTTAGGTTAGCAGTAACGCTAAATCCTTGAAACAAGGTACACAGTTTGGTCTCAAAATTTTCATCTGTTCCTACAGTGTCCAGAGGTGGATCAGTACCTATGGTAAGAGCCTGTTTAGAGGCAGGACTCTTAAGTCTCTCTCAGTCTGAAACTGATGAAAGATATTTGTTGAGAGTTTTTAATAATAGCATCTAGCATGACACTAGCCTGTAGCTGGGGTCTTAAACCCCTAGTGATGGGTTTATTATTGTTATGTGGCACTGCATACTTTAGAGGGGAGCCACAACATAGTTGTTTTGCCTTTAGAAATCAAAATAAGGTTTAAGATTAGATTTCAGGCATTTCAAAAGTAAACATGCCCTACCTTCACATGTATAATTGCTTGCCTTCCCAATGAGTGGGGGAAAGGCAAGAGGAAGGAGAGAACTGAGAATTCAAATTTTTTAAAAAATGAGTGCTAAAAAATAAACAAACAGTGCACAAATTGGGGCCAAGGAACGTCCTCCATCTGTTGGTGGAGAATTGGTTGATTGAAAGTGTAAAACAAGACATGCATTCTCCCCCATGGCCACTACATTGACCTTTCTTTTTGCCTGACTATACATATACCTACATACACACATACATCTGTTCATGCATATATATAAATATACATGCACATCTACACACCCATGTGTATAGGGGTGTGTGTGTGTGTGTGTGTGTGTGTGTGTGTGTGTGTGTGATCAGTTTTTCAGTTGTGTCCGACTCTATGACCCCATTGGGAGTTTTCTTGGCAAAGATACTAGAATGGTTTGCCATTTCCCTCTCAAGGTTATTTTACAGATAAGGAAACTGAGTTAAACGGGGTTAAGTAACTTGCCCAGGGTCACACAGCTAGTAAGTTTCTGGGGCCGGATTTGAACTCAGGAAGATGAGGCTTCCTGACTCCAAGCCCAGTGCTCTATACACTGTGTCACCTAGCTGCCCCAGCATATATGCACACATACATATTACAAGGAGAGCTTCTGTTGGGGTAAAGAAAGGTTAGGGATAGATATGTTTAAAATTTCAGCAAAACATTTTTAAATGTATAGAAGTAAACAAAAAATATCATATGGACACATAGAATAATTTTGTTACTATCTTGTTAGATTTTGTATATACGTTATTTATATATGCTAACATAAAGATATTTCTCTATATAAAAATTTTTTAAAGAAAATAAACATGCCCACATATGTCTTCCCTGATACTTCAAAGCCATACATACTCAAATGTATCTTTTAGGATTATGATGTATGAGTTTAGAAATGGAAGTAATTTGGAATAGATAACCTACTGACAGTTTACTAACCTTTAAAATGGCTAGGATTTGAGAGAACTTCATTCCCTGATCCCCTCCTGTTAATAGCCTGCTCAGTTCTTCATCTTGTACATTGGTAGTAATACTTTAATATCATTAATATGTCTAAAAATTTCCATTGTTTATCAGAAATAAGTGCATTAGAATCAATTATCTGTATTCCATTTTGGAGAAGAAAAGTAAATACAGGCAGTTGCCTAGTTTCCTCCTGCATTGTGCAGTGGAAAGGGTTGTTGTTCAGTTGTGTCTGACTCTGTGATCCCATGGACCATAGCACACCAATCCTGTCCTTGGGGTTTTCTTGGCAAAGATGCTGGCGGAGTTTGCCATTTCCTTCTCCAGGGGATTAAAGCAAACAGGTTAAGTGCCTTGCCCAGGGTCACACAACTGGTAAATATCTGAAGTTGGATTTGAACTCAGGTCTTCCTGACTCCAGGCCTAGTGCTTTATCCACTGCAGCGCCACTTGTTGCTTCTGGTCAAGTCAAGAGTACTATATGTATAGTCAGACTTGACTTCTTGGGCATGTCACTTAACTTCTCTAGGCCTTATTCTCATCTATAAAATGCGAGAATTGGATTAAATTACCACTAAGGTCCCATAGAATTCTAAATGTATCACCCTAACAATAGTCTCCACTGAGAAATTTCTCCAGGTCTATGAAATTAGTTTAAATTTTTTTTTGCTTTATTCTCCAGCAGTTTTCAAATTCAGATTTAGTTATTACTACCTTGGATGATGTCACACGTTGATTTTTTTCCATTGTTTTTGTTCACTTTCTCATTCCAAATTACCCAAAGACCACCAAAGCACCCTACAAAAAGGAGAGGCAAGCTGAGCAAGAGTCAAAGTCTCCATAGAGAAAAGCTTCTGGCCTTAGATCCCAGAATTTTCCCTGTACTCTCTCTTGGCTCCTTCATTGACTTCTTCTGCACTGCTGTAGACTTACAGGATTAAGTACCTTAGGTCTGAGAACATTCCATACAGTAACAGCAATATTGTTTGAGGAATAACTGCTCAACTAAGCTATTCTGAGTATTGGAAGTACTGAAATCAGCTACAAAGGACCTAGGAAGGAAGATGCCATCCACTTCCAGAGAAAGAACTGCTAAGTAGAAAGGGTGCCTAGTATGGTTTGACGTACTATGTCAAATGATGGCCTTCTCTAGTGGGGGGTGGGGAGGCAGGGAGATAACTGGGAACTTAAAATGTAACAAAAAAAAAATTTTAAAAGAAGTCGCAGGTCTGGACCACACCTGGCCTAATTAGCATTCACTATATATGTAGGGTCAGGAAATGCAGAAGATGCCCTTTGGAGGCCTCTGTAGTTATTTGGTTCTTGAGAGTTTCAGTTTGTGAATGGAAGTCTAGTGAGGTTACTGTACCTGTCACACCTGTTCATACTTAAGATCACAAAAGAATTATACCCAAATTAATGGCAACAATGGGGCTGATTATTTTTAGCTCTCCATGGCCAGAGCTTACATTCATCAATGTTTGGAGTATACAGGCTCTTGCCATGTTGACATTTATCACATAATTTCCTATTAGACTCCTGTTGGTCTATTGCCCATGCCGTGATCTAGCTGTAGAGCCCTGGTTCTTGGTACCATTGCTCTGAAGATGGCTTCTTACTTCAAAGAGATGGTCTCTCAGAGGCATAGAGGTGTAGCTCTACAAAGTATTTCCTCCATGGTGCCTACAGAAGCCCATACAAACATTAGAAGCTCCAGCATGGCAGTGCCAAAGACACACAGGAGACTTTTTGAAAGGGGGGCAGGGAGCTGATTGAAGAATTCAGTCATCTGTGCTTCCATCTGATGTCTCTATGGTGGCTGCTGCATGAGAACTGTCATAGATGAAAGGGAAGCCATATTGGTACTCTCAGACATAGGGGATTAAAGTAAGCAAACCTAGAAGCCCTCTTTTAATGTTAGCTGTTGACTTTCATCCCTTTTTCATATTGATAATTAGGAGAGCCCTCTTCTGCCATTGGCTCCTTTGGAGGGAAATGTCGGCGAGAGACCCCTTCAGGTTCCCAAAGAAATCTGGCTTTTAGTGGATCACTTATATAAAAATGGCTGTCAGCAGGTAAGTGGGAGATATTCTAGGATCTTTGGAGGTAGGTGGGTGCTTTATGAAGTTAGGATACCTTCAGTTTGTATGGTTTTCACTTTTCAAAATGTCTTTATACATACATGATCTTACTGGTTGTCACATTTCAAAATGGCTTATATTCAGGATTTCATTAGAGCCACACATTTTATTACTCTGAGGTAGGAAGGTGTTTGCTCTTTTTCCCACTTTACATATAAGACTGAGATCCAGATTATGGCTAGGTAATTTGCCTAAAACCCCACAGCAGAGCTGAAGTTTGAACTGGGGTTTTCTAAATTCCAGGTTCTTCTATATTCCCAAAAATCAATTTTGGGAGCATCAATTTTTATACGGGGGTAATACTTTAAAGTCTCCAGCAAAATTGAAGTCAGATAGCTCTAAGACTTGTACCTAATGTTTCTTTTAAATTGACCCCAGAATCTCCAGCAGAGCCAAAACCAGACCAAGGGAAAAGATTATTGTAAAAATATCTTTTCACCGTTTAGTAACATGAATAATATATGATTCTGCTTTATTGATAATCTTGCCCCCTTTTCCCAAGTTGAGCACTCAAAGTTGTCTACCAGACCTAGGGAGAATTCATTTTTCTTATTTTTTCTCAGAATCTTCTACAGACTGAAATGAAAATGATTTCCTTGTGTTGAAATCCACCCTTCATGACATGGGTTTTAAAGATAATTCAGGAAAAGGCAGTTAGGCTTTTTCAGTACATGCCCCGGTGTTGTCCATTTCTGTGGCTTATCCAAATGCTACCCTCCTTTTGCTCCTCACTGCTGTTTTCAGCTGCTAACTGACCTCTGTAATCCTAGCGTTTCTGGGATTTGGTCTGTTTTCCCTCACTCTTGACTTCTTTGATAGGAGGACCTGTTCCAGACTCCTGGCATGCAGGAAGAATTACAGCAAATCATAGATTGTCTGGATACCAGCATTCCTGAGACAGTCCGTATCCTTTTCAACACAGGCCTAGAAAGCTCGGTGAACCCCAGCACCTTTTTTTGCCTTCCTTTCCATCTTTGTGCTTATGTTTTCATTCTCTTACTAAACACCTTTATTAAAGCTGTCTTGGATGTTTCCTTGGCTTGGCTCTTCACAGCCACTGAGGAGCCCCTGATTTCTCACTATACTAGCTTGGTTCTGAAAAAAATGAGGAAGCTGGTGAATGGGAACTGGAATGGGTATGGAAGATGTGATCCACAGCATTGGCATTGCTCTCCTTCATGCTGTTAACGTCCATAGCCATCAGATAATAACATAGAGTACTTTTACACCCAACCTTGTAAAATGTTATTCCCACTGTATAGATAAGAAAAATGAGGTTCAATTGCAGGGATTTATTTATGATCACACTTTAGTAAATATTGGAGCTAAGAGGTGAACCCCTCTTCTTAACTCCCTAGTCTAGCTTCTATCCATAATACAAGGCTACCTCAGTCAGGTCCATTACCATTATGATCCTGATGCACAAAGGATCTGACACTTTATTAGCATAGAGAACTCCCATTGTGGGATTTACTTCCAACAATGCAAGGCACAAACCAGCTTCGTATAGAAGCCTCATAAGCCTCCTAGATAAGAGAGCAAATGATTTGCCCAAGGTTACACAGCTAGTATCAGAATCAGTTGTTGAACACAGGTCTTCTTGACTCTAAGCCTAGCACTATGTACCAAGTTGTATAGCCTGTCTTTGTCCTTGCTAGGAATGGGGAAGAGCGATGGTTAGTTTGGCCAGATGGGAATTGGGATCACATAGACCTTGAAAACCACTGACCCTGAACCCCAGCAGAATTTCCCTTTACCAGTTTTGATCAGGTCTTACATCTGAAGGGCCCTGATTTTCTTTTTTTTTTTAAATCATTTTTTTAATATTTTTGGTTTTCAGCATTAATTTTCACAAGAGTTTGAATTACAAATTTTCTCCCCATTTCTACCCTCTCCCCCACTCCAAGATGGCATATGTTCTGATTGCCCCATTCCCCAGTCAGCCCTCCCTTCTGTTACCCCACTCCCCCCCCCATCCGTTTTTCCCTTACTTTCTTCTAGGGCAAGATAAATACTTATGCCCCATTGCCTGTATATCTTATTTCCTACTTGCATGCAAAAACTTTTTTTTGAACATCTTCTTTTGAAACTTTGAGTTCCAGATTCTCTCCCCTTTTCCCTCCCCACCCACCCTCCCTAAGAAGGCAAGCAATTCAACATAGGCCACATGCGTATCACTATGTGAAACCCTTCCACAATACTCATGTTGTGAAAGACCAACTATATTTTGCTCCTGCCTAACCTATCCCCCTTCATCCAATTTTCTCCCTTGACCCTGTCCCTTTTCGAAAGTGTTTGCTTTTGATTACCTCCTCTCCCTATCTGTCCTCCCTTCTATTTCCCCCCACCTTTTTTATCTCCTTCCTCCTCCTTTCCTGTGGGGTAAGATACCCAATTGAGTGTGTATGGTATTCCCTCCTCAGGTCAAATTCGATGAGAGTAAGATTCACTCATTCCCCCTCACTTGCCCCTTCTTCCTTTCCAACAGAACTGCTTTTTCTTGCCACTTTTATGTGAGATAATTTACCCCATTCTATCTCTCCCTTTCATCTTCTCTCGATATATTCGTCTCTCACCCCTTAAATTTATTTCATTTTTTAGATATCATCCCTTCATATTCAACTCATCCTGTGCCCTCTGTCTATATTCCCTTCAACTCCCCTAATACTGAGAAAGGTCTCCTGAATTACACACATCATCTTTCCATGTAAAATAGTTGAACTTTAGTAAGTCCCTTATGAATTCTCCTTCTTGTTTACCTTTTCATGCTTCTCTTGGTTCTTGTATTTGAAAGTCAAATTTTCTATTCAGCTCTGGTCTTTTCATTGAGAAAGCTTGAAAGTCCTCTATTTTATCAAAAGTCCATATTTTGCCTTGGAGCATGATACTCAGTTTTTCTGGATAGGTGATTCTTGGTTTTAATTCTAGCTCCTTTGACCTCCGGAATATCATTCCAAGTCCTTCTGTCCCTTAATGTAGAAGCTGCTAGATCTTGTGTTATTCTGATTGTGTTTCCACAATATTCAAATTGTTTCTTTCTGGCTGCTTGCAGTATTTTCTCCTTGACCTGGAAACTCTGGAATTTGGTGACAATATTCCTAGGAGTTTTCTTTTTGGGATCTTTTACAAGAGGCAATCGGTGGATTCTTTCAATTTCTATTTTACCCTCTGGTTCTAGAATATCAGGGTAGTTCTCCTTGATAGTTTCTTGCAAGATGATGTCTGGGCTCTTTTTTTGATCATGGCTTTCAGGTTGTCCAATAATTTTAAAATTATTTCTCCTAGAGCTATTTTCCAGGTCACTGATTTTTCCAAAGAGATATTTACATTGTCTTCCTTTTTGTCATTCCTTTGGTTCTGTTTTATAATATCTTGATTTCTCATAAAGTCACTAGCTTTCACTTGCTCCAGTCTTAATTTTTAAGGTAGTATTTTCTTCAGTGGTCTTTTGGACCTCCTTTTCCATTTGGCTAATTCTGCCTTTCAAGGCATTCTTCTCCTCACTGGCATTTTAAGGGAGCTCTTTTGCCATTTGAGTTAGTCTGTTTTTTAAGGTGTTGTTTTCTTCAGTATTTTTTTGGGTCTCCTTTAGCAAGTCATTGACTTGTTTTTCATGGTGTTCTCACATCCTTCTCATTTCTCTTCCCAATTTTTCCTCTACTTCTCTAACTTGCTTTTCCAAATCCTTTTTGAGCTCTTCCATGGCCTGAGACCAGTTTTGGAGGCTTTTGATGTGGGGTCTTTGACTTTGTTGACTTCTGGCTGTATGTTTTGGTCTTCTTTGTCACCAAAGAAAGATTCCAAAGTCTGATTCTGAATCTGAGTCTGTTTTCCCTGCTTGTTTATGTTCCCAGCCAACTACTTGACCCTTGAGTTTTTCATTGGGGTATGACTGCTCGTAGAGTAGAGAGTACTTTGTCCCAAGCTTGAGGGGTTGTGCTGTTGTTTTCAGAGCTATTTATACACAGCAAACTCTGCCACACCAGCACTCCTCCTTCCCTAAGAACCCCCAACCCAAACTATACTCAGATCTTAAGCAGACTCTGCACTCCCACTCTGATCTGCCACTTAATTCCTCCCACCAGGTGGTCCTGGGGCCGGAAGTAACTGCAGCTGTAGTTCTGTAGCTACATCACACCTGCTGCCCCTGGGGTGGTGGCCAAACTGCAAACTCCTTTCACTCTGTCCCCACAGCTTTTCCCACTAACCTTCTCTGTTGTCTTTGGTGCTTGTGGGTTGAGAAGTCTGGTAACTGCCACAGCTCAGGATGCTAGGGCCTGTTCTGCCTGACTCCTGGTCTGGTTGGTCCAGGCGCAGCCCACGCTAGGCTCTGCTGTGCTCCGCTCCCAGCTCCGTGGGATAGACCTTACCCAGCGACCATCCAGGCTGTCCTGGGCTGGAGCCCTGCTTCCCTCTGCTATTTTGTGGGTTCTGCAGTTCTAGAATTTGTTCAGAGCCATTTTTTATTGGTGTTTGGAGGGTTCTGGGGGAGAGCCCTAGGCAAATCCCTGCTTTCCAGCCGCCATCTTGGCTCTGCCCCAGCCCTGATTTTCTGAGAGTTTTCAGAGGCAATAAAATGTGAAACCCCAGTGACAGCTAGTGCGATATGAGTAACAAAGCAAATCCTGCCAGAGATCAAGGCAGGAAGGGGGCATACAACCTAGCACAGATTTGTTGCCATCGTAGTCGTGATGATATCTGCTCCTTGACTCATCTTTGTTCAGCTGGCAGCAATCATTCCGTGGCCGAAGCCCTTCTCATCTTCCTGGAAGCTCTACCGGAGCCTGTCATCTGTTATGAGTTATATCAGAGATGCCTTGACTATTCCCATGACCCCCGCCTCTCCCGACAGGTCAGTTCCATTCATCTGAGGAGATGATCAGGCTGGAATCGCCCACCCTAAGGGACAACTATTTGGCAAAGTCAAGTCAGCAGCCACATGATTTCTTGGGTATAGGTCTGTTTTTTTCCTGGTGGGGTATTGAAGTTGAGACTTGCATCCTTAAGACTTTGAACTTAAATTGTATCATTCTCTATTCTTTTTGCTGCTTTTTTATGGTTAGCCCATTTCTCTTTGCAGAAAACATAGGTGAGGTATATAATAATACCCTTGTATTCCAAGGTGAAATTAATGGCACTGGCTACATGAAGTTATGTCTTCTGAGATAGACCAATGGGAACCAAGGCTGACAACTTTAAACCAGCCATATTAAATGACATTGAAGAAAACCCATTTGACCCAGTCGGTGCTGTGGCTAACCTGCACGGGGAGGGCGGAAAGAAGCAGATTAACACTGAGCTGCTGGTGAGGCAGAGCATACAAATAAAGGTGGTGACAGTACGGCTTGATTACCGTGCGAATGGGAGTCAAACAGGAATCTTGTGTGTCATAACCTGGCAGGTGTTGGTCTGGAGTAAGAGAGTCATGACCAACATAAAGAAAGGGTGGAGGGTGTTGTAAATTTTGAGGTATAAAGAGCTTTTGGGGAGCGCCTCTATTTCCTTCTTCCCTCTTCTGCTTTTTTTTTTAAACAGGTGATATCACATCTTCCACGGTGCCACAGAAACGTTTTCCGGTACCTGATGTCTTTCCTTCGGGAACTCTTAAAGCACTCTAAAACAAACAATGTCAACGTCAACATGATTGGTGAGGTTTCTTTGCAATTGTGACTCTGGAGTGTGTTTTTTCTAGCTGCTCTCTGATTTGATTGGACTTGGGCACCCAAGTCATTCCCCCACATCCTCATCCTCTGGAGTCTGTGTGTAGGTGAAGCCTAACAAGGACCTCTGCCTTTTTCTTTCTTCTTTCCCTCCAGCCAATCTCTTCTCTGGTCTCCTGCTACGGCCTTCACCTAATCTGATGTCAAGACAGACTCCAACCGATCGCCAACATGCTATCCAGTTCCTCCTGGGGTTCCTGCTTAGCGGTGATGAAGACTAACTCTCTTCATCGTGCATCCTCCACCCCTTTCCTGAGATTCTAGCCTGGAGGATCACTTGCTTTGAGTATTAAGAATTAGTTGAAGGAGTTTTTCCCAGCAGGGGAGTTGCACAGCATTGTAGCTGCTGGCTATCAAAAATCTACAGTTTACAGTGCTTAGGGGAGTCTTCTAGTAGCTCCTCTGCCCACCAAAACACAAAATTACATGTCCTTATACATTAGAGAATTTCAGACTCAACATGTTGCCAAGCCAAAGTCTCCACATTTTGGTAGTTACGTGCTTTATCTTTATGGGACAAAGAGATCTGTATTAACACTCCAGTGTTCTCCAAATCTGTTTGTTGCCCAAATCTGACTGTCCTGTCTCTGCTTAGCACCCTTGACTTGGGGTCTAAGATGTGAATGTTCTAGACTGATACGCACTATTTGCTTTTGATGAGATTTGTATCTGGAGTCATTCATCTGAATGGTATTTGGCTCTCTTGCCCCCAGCCCCACTGGCACCCCCATTCAAGCAGTAGTATCACTTTGGAGAAGGTCAGCTGGGTAAGGTTCCTGGGGGACTTACTTGTCTCACTGCCAGCATTTGTGCATTCTTACTACAGTGGCATTTCTGAGTGTCGGTGTTCATGTGCCTACAGTGGCTAGGGCCATCTCCTCTTCTCTCGAACCATACCCAGCAACTGAACCTTAGTGACTACTGGAAAGTGAACTTTGTTCTAATGTCCCGTTGGCTTCAGAGGCTCACAACCAAAATGAATGCAACCTGGCTACCTTGAGGGCAAAGGCGTTTCTCTGTCTTGCAAGTCTTATCTGGGGGAGGGAGGGGGAATAAATATGAGGAATAATTGGCTCTGGGTGTCCTTGGGACTTACTCCCACCCTTGGAACCTCATCTTCCCAAACAGCACTTAAACCCTTAAACTAATGTACAAAGTGTTGGGCCTGACTCTAGCTTCATCACTGGAGAAGACCTCAGAATCCTCAGGAACCTCTTGGCATTCATCCCCAGTACCAAAGGGCAATCAGAATCCCCCTGCTCACAAAGAAATAGGCTACTTCAAGGGTTTAGAGCCAGGGTAGACAGTATTTTGGGGACTTCCAATGTAGCACACAATCACTTTTTTAAGTACTAAGTCAAAGAGGCAACAGTTTACCAAGATGACATCGGGGCCAACAAAGCACCTGATTTCCCCACCTTTAATATCTCTTCAAATTGTTCATTGAAAACAGACCAGCAAGTCATTCTCCCTTTTTTTTTCTTAACCTTTATTAGTAAGCAAATTGGTTGCCAACCATTAATCAAATTGCCTGATGGGAAACCACACCACCCCACCCCCTTGAGAGCCACAATGGGAAGTGACTCATTCTTGCCTTCTCTTGAAAATGAAATTAGAGGTGCTTGACATACAGTCCTTTTATTCCATATGTGCTTTGGGCACTTGTTCTGTTAGCATACCTAATGGAGGGATGTTGGAAGCCATGCTAGGAATGGCTCTCCAATCTCTTCAGAATTATTTTTTTGACATGGAAGAAATGTCAGGTGATTGAGTAAGCCAACCTGAATTCAGCCCTTTGGAAATAAGAATTGAGTCATCAGTGCCAAGCAGTTTGAAAGATCTGTTAGCCCTAGGGTAATTTTTTTTGTCCTAGTTGGCTAACAGAAGACTGAAATTAGATGGTCTTGCCTATTTCCAATGGTCCCGAAAGTTGGGGAGGCTGGAGGAGTTAGGGCATGGTCGTGGCAAAGGGCCTGGAAGGATTTTTTGTAGACAAGCTTTCTGTTGTATCACCAACTTGGAATCTCTTGGCTCAGCAAGCATGTGTGGCTACTGGCTGTTTGGGGGTAGTAAGTGTATAGCCACCGTACCTACTTCATCTTCAAATCAGAATACCAAGTAGTTTCTCTGCCTCAGTCTGTTGTGGAGCTCTGGCCATGGCACGTTACCAGAGCTGAGGGTTTTGGACAATCTATAGGTAGGGGGTTGGGAGAGGGGGAAGCAAGAGGGGAGACGTTGCTTCCCGGCCCAGGCCTGCCTACTCCAGGCTTCTAGCCTCCACTTCTTAAGTACCTCGTGTGTGTGTTCGCTCATCATTGCCTCCCAAGTTGGATGGGGAGAAACTTTGCATTTACTGTTGTTGTTGTTGTTGTTGTTTGTTGTTGTTGTTGAAAAGGGTTCGAGCCCTTGGGGCTTTGTCATTTCCTTCATTGTTTTTTCATTGTTTTGATTCTTACTCCAAAATATTTTTTTGTCTTGTTTTTCCCCAAGGGGTCTTAGCTGCTAGTGGGTCCCCTTTATCTTGTTGGTATCTTTTTTTTTATTATAATTTATTGGAAAACTCTTCATTCCCTTGAATAAAGATGTGTTGTACAACTTATGAAAATGTGGTCTTGGGATGGGTGGGGCTGAAGGGGGGGGGCAGTGTGGCGGGATCCACAGGCTGGACTCTGCCTGGGTCTGAAGTGTATCCTGCCTCCATTGGTTTGCAATCCCCATCTTAGAATAAGACTAGGGTTGAGGAGGACCTTAGTACTCATCTGAGCAAAGCTCCTTTTTTTTTTTTTAACAGCAATCTAGAGAGGGCTGGTCCAGGGTCACCCAGTCATCTGGTGTGGTGGCCATGTAGAGAGGAAGAGTGATGTAGTGAGTGGACAGAGTACTGGACTTAGTGTCAGGTAGGACCTGAGTTCAGATCCCATCTCTGACACTGAACCATGACCAAATCACTCTTGAGTCTCTAAAATGAAAATATCTGTAGTACATACCTCTTCCCCAAATGAGAGAGGGTATATAAAGTTAACTTTAAAGCACTTTATTTTCATAGTAAAACTGGAGGGGCAGCAGACTCCTAGGCCAATATTCTTTCTGAATCATTCTGCTTTAAGAAATCTGGCTCTGTTAAAACTTTAATGCATGATCTCATGACAGGGGATACCTCTGGGGAAAAGGGTGAGAGGGTCTGCATCTTTGTCATTTGAAGCTCACAGGATTTCATTTATGTGGGCCCACTCCACCGACACCGACCCCATCCTGTCTTCATTGGTCACCAAAAGTTCAAAAAAGACAAGGTGCTGAGGATCCCTGCTGGTGAACCTCTCCAAAATGAATGAAGCCGGTTGGGTGCAGACCCATACTCGGTGCCATTCCCGCTCGGGAAACCTGCTGGGACTCAAATTTTGTTAGTGAATCTGGGGCCACCTCCATACCAGGAAGGGCTATTACTTAAACCATACCCTGGTGTTTAGGGAAACATCTTCATCTTCTCTAACAAATCCATTCTGGGTCTACCATCTAAGAACATTGAAACCTTTTTAAGGGTCTCTTTGCCAGCTGTGCTAGTTATTTTTGAAAGATAATTTTTGCCCTCCACTTTCATCCCTTTCAAACTTTGAAGGAGAGGAGAACCCCCAGTGTCAGCATTGTAGCGTGTGGGGGGACAAGGTTGCTTCCTTTCCTGGCCCTTGTAATTTCGTGACCTGTGGAGCTCGCCCCTTCTAGGCCTTCTTGAAGAGTTAGACCTCAGAGTTTCCTCTCCAGCTCAGCACCCTCCTCCCTCTTCTCAGGGTGAATGTGCTGACAGAATGATCACAGCCCAACCTCTCTAACCACACCCGAAGCTTCGAGAGTGCTGTGAGCCAGCAGATGACACCCAGCAGCAGCAGCGGTAGCAGCTTGTGTAGGCACACTGATGATGTGGCAGGCCTGCTTTTCTCAATTTTCCCAGAAAGTCAGAGGAAGAAACCTTCATACTGCTGACTGGCTGAGCACCAGCATATTTGTTAACTCCATTCTAGGAGAAGGTTCTTGGGGGTTTCCTGATTTAAGGATGAGCCCTAATCCACTTTTAACTGTCTCTACAAGGTGACCATGGTAGATTTCTTATGATAACCTTATACACAGAACTAAGGGTATTAGAACTAGAGTGAATTGAAACTGGAAGGAAGCTTCAAGATCATTTAATTGAACTCCATCGCTTTTCAGAGAAGGAAACATTGAAAAAGGGGAAGGAATTCCTCTGGACCATAGAGCTAGTAAGTGGCACAGGACCTGGCTTTCTCGAGGCCCAAGGCTATTGCTCCTCGAACCACACTGGATGTCTCTTGGTAACATTCAATCTCATTTGGGTCTGACAGTGACCACCTTAGAGACCAAGCAGAGCAAGCCTAATAAGCAGGGGCTTTTTTTTTAAAAAACATTTTTCTTTGACAGGCTGCTGAAGCCTATAGGCTCCTCAGAATAATGGTTTTAAATGAATTTTTTTAAAAAATGGCCCAGACTCCAGATTCCAACAGTCCTTTATCATCCTAGTTTCCTCACAGAATCACTTAATTTGAGAGCCGGGGGGACCTTGGTGGCTATCTAGTTCAATCCATACACAAAAGGAATCCCTACTACGATCCCCTGCCTGAAGACTCCAAGGAAGGGGAAGCCACCACCTCTCTAGAGAGTCTATTCCAGGTATGGACAACGCCCATTGATAGGAAGTCTTCCCTGACATCAAGCCGAAAGTTGCCTCTTTGCAACTTCTACCCATTGCTTCTGTTTCTACCTTCTGGGGTCGAACAGAGTAAGCCTAATCCCACTACATGAGAGTCAGATCCTTCAGCATGGCAATTCTGGTGCACACACACACACACCCCCAAGTCTTCTTTTTCTCTAGACATGTACTGTTTACCAGATCCCCATATGGCATAGACTCCAGTCCCTTCATCATCCTGAAAGCCCTCTTCTCACTACTCCAGCTTATTGATGGCCCTAAATTGTGTCAGTAACATAATACTCCCTACAAGGTGTGATGAAGGCAGAGCACAGTGGGACTTAAAACTTCCCTATTCCTAGAAGTTATGCCCGTCTTACATAGAAGACTATCCGTCAGTTTTCAATGTCCATCGTAAAATATATCACCCAGAAATGAATACAATACTCCAGATATGAATTGGCACAGTTGAGGATAGTGGGAATATCACCTCCCTAGCCCTAGATCCTCAACCTCTCAGCATAGGCTAAGGTCACATTAGCTCGTTCAGTTGCTACAGCATACCGCCTGACTCATTATTGAGCTTGTGGTCAACGAGATCACCCAGATTGTTTACAGAGGAACTGCTATTAAAGTCACACCTCCCCAACTTGTATTTACGAAGTTAATTGTTTTTTTAACCCAAATGTTAAGATCTGACACTTGTCCCTATTACGTTTCATCTTATTGGACTTTGCCAAACCTTCTAGTTTGTCAAAATCTTTTGTGATCCTAACTGTCAACCATTGTGCTGGCTATCCCTCCCAGCTTGGGTCATCACATTCAGTAGGCCTTTACCATATGTCTTTATCCAAGTCACTGATTAAACTGTAAACTGCCCAGGATCCAGCACCCATCCCTGGAACACTCCACTAGATGCATCCTTCTAAGTTGACATTGAACTGTTAATAATTATGCTTTGGCTGTGGTCACTCAAACAGTTCTGATTTCACTTAACTGTACCATCGTCTACCTCAAATTACCCCATTATCAACAAGCATACCATGAGTGCTTTTCTTAAAACTGATTGTTTGTTACTTGTTGCTGTTGTTGACTTGCCCAGGATCACACAGCTAGTAAGTGACTAAGTCCAGATTTGAGCTCAGAGAGTCTTCCTGATTCGAGGCTCAGTGTTCTGTGCACTGTGGCACCACCTAGCTGTCTGGATATGCCATTTTCCCTTGACCTACCATCAGGAAGAACAGGGATAAGGACTGGATTTGTAATTTCATTGGCATATGGAACTCCCAGGTGAGAAAACTCCCCTTTTCCATGCAAGTTGGCACCTTCTCTGCCACATATTGTCTTAGCAAGATGCCTCAAGCACTGAGAGGTTAAATGATTTGCTCAGGGTCGCACAGCCATTGGCAGAGGCAGAGGCAGGTCTTAGGCTGCTAGGTTGCGGAGTGGTTACAGTGCTGGCATTGTAATCAGGAAGACCCGAATTCAATTTTTGCCTCAGATGCTAGCTAAATGACCATGGACAAGTCACTTCAGCTTCAGCCTCAGTTTCCCCATCTGTGAAATGAAGGAGTTGGACTCAATGGCCTGGAAGATCCCTTCCAGCCCTAATTTCATCATCCTATGATCTTCCTGGCTTGGAGGTCAGCTCTGTATCCAAGGAAATGAGGTTAGTGTGCCCTTACCTGCTTCTGATGCAGAGACGCTGGCTGGCACTTCATCATCACCATTTTCTTTTCTGAACATTCGCTAACTGTCCCTTTAACGATATGTTCTAGAATCTTGCCAAAAATAAAAGCCAAGCTCCCTGATTTGAGTAGTTTCCAAAGTCTATTCTCTCTTTTTTTTTAAATTGGGATTTTGCCTTTCTCCAATCCTGTGGTACCCTTCGTTCCTCACAGTCTTTTAAAGATCACTAAATAGTCAACAAATATGAGCATTAAAAAAGTACAAGCTACCAAGAGCCGTGTGAAAAAATGCTACCGACGACGAGCTCGAAATAGTGTTGGAGGAGTTGGAACACAGGCCGATTTCTGCCCTGGCAATTTGGAGCTCATTGAGAACAGTTGGCTGCTTTCTTCCATCTCTCTACTTGAGTTTCACCTCCTTATTAGCCATTTTTATTCTGTACTTTCCAGTCCAAAGACCACTTTCCTAGGCAGAGAAAAAAGAAGCAAAAAACCTGCCCAATGACTCTACCTTCTTCCAGTCTTAATAATAGGCATTTATGTAGCGCTTTTGGTTTGCAAAGTGCTTTACAAATAGCAATGCATTTGATTCTCACAACAATCCAGTGAGGTAGATGCTCTTATTTCCTCCATGTTGCAGGTGAAAAAAGCAGGCTGAGAGGCTAAGTGACTTAGCTCAGCATCACCCAGCTGGGAAACGTCCAAGGCAGGATTTGAACTCAGGTCTTTCTGCCTCCAGACCCAACACTATCCTTTGTACATCTAGCTGCCTTATCCCATTCACCTAGAGCAATGTTTCTCCCTCTTCTTTGATCCTCCTCTCTTCCCTCTAATGTAGCATAAAAAACCTTTTTTTTCAACTGTCCTTAGCTTTCTTTATCAGCCACCAGTCATTTTGAACTTTAACGCTACTAGTACCCTTCCGAAAAGAACATGTCACGCTTTTGTACTCTTCCTTGGTTACCTGCCTTGCTTACCTCTTCTGTACATGTCTTTTTTTTTTGAGGGGGGAAGGCAGGGCAATTGGGGTTAAGTGACTTGCCCAAGGTCACACGGCTAGTAAGTGTGTCAAGTGTCTGAGGCCAGATTTGAATTCAGGTCCTCCTGACTTCAGGGCCGGTGCTCTACTCACTGCACCACCTAGCTGCCCTGAAGCTTACATTCTAATGGGAGAGACATGTGCATAAGTCAGTATAGACACCTAGCTGCCCCATATACATGTCTTTTTAAAACAATCTAAATTGGTTGAGAAATTACCTATGTATCCACTCTGGACTCTTTCACCATTTCCCCTTTTTTTCCTCATTGGAATTCTTTGTCCCTCCAGAATTTTGCTCATGAGAGCTTCCCACCCTTCCTGGACTGATCCCCCACCCCCCATACAATTTCAGACCATGGGATCCTATCTATCCTTTCCCCGAACCTTGTGAAATACACTTTTTCTAAAATCTGAGCTGCTTGTCAGACTATGCCTGACTTTCCTTCTATTTCATATTCTAAGTGGTCCCTTCCTCCTAAGGTTCTCATCATTTCTGCCTCAGCAACCAGTTTCTCCAGTTTTACCAGTTAGTAAAAGCCAAATCCAGCATAGAAGTTCCCTTTTGAAGGATGAAGTTATCATTAAGGCAAGTCAAAAATTCTTAGCTTCTCTGCTTTTGGCAGAGAGAGCTACAGCTAATTTCCAGAAAGTTGAAGTGCCCATCACAACTCTATTAGGCCTTTGTGCCAAACTTGTGATGTATCCCAAACTCTTCATTCATTTCTTCCATTTGTCTGGGTGGTCTGTAACCATGCTTGCCCCCTTCCCCCCAACCTTTGGTTCCTGGATTTCTTCACATGAATGAGGAATGCTACTCTATCCAACCCCTTTTCCTTTTCTTGTTCCTTCTGAATAAGGTCTGCCCTTCTAGAACCATATTCCAGTTATGGCTCTCATCTCACCAACTCTCAGTGATGTCCAAGTGGTCCAATTTTCCTCCTATCAGGCTCTCTAGTTAGACACATAAAGCATTTATTAAGTACTTGTTATGTGCTAGTTAAATACATTTTTACCACCCCTTGTTAGGTGCATTCCTTACTGCTCAAGAGCCTGGCATTCTTATATTTTTCAACTATGGTCTAGAAATCCATTTTAAGACATCGTATTCTTAACCAGCTGTTTACTTTCCAAATCTCCTTTCTCTTCTAAAGCCCTTTTCTTTAATGAGCAGCAATGATAAAAAACACCACCTATGCCCTTAAAGTCTTCAGTTTCTTGCCCAAGACTTCATAATCTTTTGTGATGCCTCAGTTAGCTGTCTGTCCCTGGGCTTCTCACTTCCCCCAGGACTCAGTTCCCTCTTCTGTAAAATGAGGGGATTGGATTTTATGATCTCTAAGGTATCTCTCAGCTCCAAGTCTATGATCCTATGAATGGTTGGTTATTGCTGAAAAGGACCTCAGGGATTATCTAAGCCTAGGGGTGGGGAACTGGCGGCCTTGAGGCCACATGTGGCCTTCTAGGTCCTTCAGTGTGGCCTTTTGACTGAGTCCAAGTTTTACAGAACAAATTCTTTTCTTAAGAGGGTTTGTTCTGCGAAGTTTGGAGTCAGTCAAAGGGCCACACTTGAGGACCTAGAGGGCTACATGTAGCCTCAAGGCCACAGGTTCCCCACCCCTGGTCTAGTCCAATCTCATTTGAGAAAGGAGGAATCTTTGACCCACTGAGGGGAAAGTACTTGCCCCAGATCACCCAACTAGGTAGTAAAATAGAAAATGTCAGAGACTGTTCTAATACAACTCTTGTCAGCTTGTTCATACAGCAAGCTAGCAGTTGGATCTAGGATTGTACCCACTCCCCTGATGCTTCATCAGGAGTCTTTACCATTGTACCATGTCCAGTCTCACAGGAGAGTGGATCAGCCTTTCCCTCCGAAGCACCAGCCCCTTGTCTTCTCCTATGGAAGTTACCCTTGCTTGCTTCTTGGGTGCCACATCTTCCTACTCCCACTTCTTCACTTTAGAAAAACCTGTTGGCATTGTAGGGAACCCACAAGTTAATCTCCAACTCCTGTCCTTTAGAGGTCATCTAGTCTACCCTCCTCATTTTATAAAGGGGGAAACTGAGGCCTGGAGGGAAGTGACTTGCCGAAGGTCACATGTAAGTTCATAGATGGAGAGCTAGAAGGGACCTCAGAAGCCATCTGTCCTGTTTTACAGGGGAGGAAACTGAGGTGGAGGGAAGGGAAGTGATTGTCCAAGGCCTCATGGGTAGTAAATAGCAGAGCCATGGGTTGGAAACCAGGTCCTCTGATTCCAGAGCCAGGGCTCTTTCTGTACTTCACTGTCCAGTTTGACTGCAATATGGAGCACATCAATTCAACAAGCACTTATGAAGCACCGGGGATACAAATATAAAAATAAGACAGGCCCTGTTCTCAAGGAAGTTACATTCTACTGGGGGAATAGAGCATATTCATGGATAGTTAAATACAGAAAATCTGTACAAAATAAACAGTGATGATGGAATGGGTTTGTGAGTGGGGGGAGGACAGGCACTACTAACTCAGGGAATTTGAAAAGTTCTCTTGAAGGTGGTGGCCCTTGAGTTGAGCCTTGATTTCAAGAGGCAGAGGTAAGGCAGAGAGCACCCTGGGGAGGATGGGTGAGAACAGTACGATGGGGAATAGTATGAAATAATGTTGGAAAGGTGATTTAGAGCCAGGTTGTGGAGGGCCTTAAATGCCAGGTTGAAGAAGGTAATGTTTTCCCCCATCGGCAATAGGGAATCTTTGAACAGGACAGTGGAATGTGTCAAGCTGAGTCTTAAGATGATTTTGGCAGCTACATGAAGGATTTGATAGGGGAGGGACTGGAGGCAGGGAGACCAGTTAGGAGGTAAGAGGTGATGAGGGCATGAGCTAAAGGGATGGCAGTGCCAGTGGAGAAAAGATTGATTCCACAAGACTTGGCAACTCATTGAAAGTGGACCATGAAGGGTGACTCCAAGATTGTGAGCCTGGGTGTCCTGGAAGGACAGTGGTGTCATTAACAGAAATGGGAAATTGGAGAAAGGGGCAGATTTAGGGAAGATTAGTTAAATTTTGGACATGTTGCATTTGTGATGATATCCATACATCCAGCTGGAAATGTTATACTGTAGTTTAAGGGGGAGATTTTTCACAGATATTAGGCCTGGAAATATTAAAAATAGATATGTCAATTTGGAAGTCTTTCACATAGAGGTGATAAGTGAACCCGTGGGAATGGATGAAATGACCCATGGAGGGAATGTATCAAGAGCTTAGGACATCCCCTTGAACATGCAAACTTGGCGCTAGTGGCGGTCGCTAAATGTCGCTGGGCCACCTGTTTCTGGAGCTTGGGTTCAGGAGCTAGGAGCGGAAGGTTGCTGATCCTAGATCCAGCCAGCAGGTGGCAGAGGTTTACCAGGATTTTACTCATCCTTTAGAAAACAGCAGCAATCATTTTTAATCGGCGTAATCATAGTGGTACTAGTAATGTTGACTATGATAGTAACCGGCATTTCCCTAGCATTTGCACATTTTCAATGCACTTTATAGATGCTATTTCATTTGATCCTCACAACGACCCTGGGAGGCAGGTGCTATTATTATCATATCCATTTGCTAGCTAAATTCTGCCTGGATAGTTTGCCGGACTTGTAATCAATTTCTCGTTTGTTTGTTGTTGCGTGTCTGTTTATCGGAAGTATTATGGACTATTCCCTTTACCTTTCTACACAGAAAACAAGCTTGTTCAGGTATGTGTGTGCAGGGTGGGGTATAGGAGCAGGGGGTGCTAAAATAATTATTGTCCTGCTCTGAAGAGTGGTAAAGTGACTTTGGAGTCAGAGTACCCGTCTTCTCATCCCTGCTCTGCATGGCCTTGAACACTTCAATTCAGTGAATGCTAATTAAGGATTTACAATGTACAAGGCTCTTTGGGTGGGGCAGGGGATAGAAAGGCCAAAAAATGAAAGTTCTTGCCTTCAAGGGGTTTCCATTCCACTGGGAAGCTACAGTATGTATACAAATAGCAGAAAGAACTTGTAGAGGAGCCAGTGCCTGAGCTGAACTGTGAAGGGCATTCCAAGAGGTGGCAGTGGGGAGGAGCATAGTCCACACCTGGGAGACCAGCCACCTGTGCAAAGACACACACTGGGAATGGAATGTTGTATATGGAAACAGCAAGAAGGCTGGTTTAACTGGGATGGGGAGCCTATGAAGGAGAGAAATATGGAAGAAGACTGGAAAGGTCAGCGGGAGCCAGATGGTGGAGGGATTGAAGTGCCAAGGGTGAGGATTTTGTATTTTGTTCTAGACTCAGGGCTTCTTCAACTTTTTCCACTCTTGACTCTTTTGGTGCTTCTTAAACTGTGGGTCAAGACTGCACTGAAGGGGTGGCAAGTGGAAAAAGTTGAAGAAGCCCGAGTGGAGAGAATAGAGAATCACTAGAGATTTTGGAGTTAGAGAGACAGGTCATATGTCTGTTTTAGGTATGTTACCTAATCTCTCAGGGCCTCAGTTTCCTTATTTGTAAAATAGGGAGGGGGTTGGACTAGAGGACCTCTATGATCCCTTCCAGCAATAAATCTGTGCCAACCTCCATGTCACCCTCAACTCCCGATGCCCACTCATGCCACACATCCAGTGTATTGGCAGTCTTCTTTGTTTCTGTCTTCACATCTCTGGTATTCATCTCCTCTCTGCTCACGGAGCCACCATTTTAGTACAGGCCCTCGTCACCTCATGCCAAGGCTATTTAGACCTGCTGCTTTGTCTCCCTGCCTCAATTTCTCCTCCACTTTAGTCCATCCTCCATTCAGCTGGCAGACTGATCTTACGAAATCGAAGGTCTGACCACATCACTCCCACCCCCTTCAGTCAACTCCTGTGGCTCCCTGTTGCCTCCAGGATCAGATATAAAATACTCAGCTGGGCACTGAAAGCCCTTTCCAACCAGGCCTCCTTGCGCCTTTCCAGCCTTTTTGTATTTAACTCTTCCTCAAAAAGTACCTAGTTGTTTGCGGTTGTCTCCCCAATTAGACCATGAATGTATTGGTTTTCTTTGTATCCCCAGAAAGGAAGGAAACAAGCATTTCTGTGCCAGCCTAAGCCCTTTACAAATGTTATCTCGTTTGATCCTCACAACAACCCTACAAGGCCACAATAAGAATAATTGTTAATAATAGTTAACATTTGTATACCACTTATCATGCACCAGACACTATACTAAGCACTTCACATATTTTACCTCATTTGCTCCTCACAACAACCCGGGGAAGTAGGTGCTATTATTTCCCTCACTTTACAGATGAGGAAACTGAGGCAGACAAGTGACTTGCCCAGAGTCACATGGTTAGTAAGTGTCCGGGGTCAAATTTGCTCTATCCACTGAGCCATCTAGCTACCTATAGGACAAAAAGAAACCCCTCTCTCAGGTTGGAATCTGAGAGATTCCTCTTCAGCCTCCCAGCCCCAATGCAGGAGCAGGAAAGAATTAGCCTTAAAGTTCACTGTCTTATAGTAGCCTTCCTATCTCAGGAAAGTAAGAGGCAGGCACACAGTTAACTCATAACACTGGAAAGCTTCTGGAAATTCTCATAGTTGTGTTTGCTTGAGCGAACAGGACACCACAGTCTCAAGAACGGGGCTGGAAATATCCCAAGTGGCTGTCTGGCTCACGCACCTGTATATCCTTGAACCACCCCTCAGTGGAGAGTCATGCAGGAAGGCTCCCAGGGCCTACAGCACACAGACTTCATTGGCAGGGGCAGACCTATCTTGGCTGTGCCCTTGTTCGTCAACGTGCCTCAGTCTCTAGCTTTTCAGTCTCTGTCCTTTCTTCTTCATTTCTCCATCTTCTCATCCCTGCTCTGTACGGCCTTGAACAACTCAATTCAGAAGGTACATTTCATGTACCACCCTTCATATGACATCCTCCCCCTGTGTCCATGACAACCCAAGAGGCCAAAAAGGTGGATAAAGCCATGTCCAAACATCAGAGTACTGGCACCTGTCTAAGCTGCCGCCTTCTTTCTTTTCCTCCCCTTCTCCTTTCCCCAATCAAACTTTCCCTGCATTGTGTCCCACCTGGTCAGGCCTGGCCTTCTACTAAATGAATCAATTCATCATAATGCAACACATTTATGAAGCACCTACTGTGTGGATAGCCCTGTAGTCAGTGCAAGGGAAGTACCAAGTTCAGATAAGGAACCGTCCCTACCTTCATGAAACCCAGTCTAATAAGGGGACAAGAAACAAAACCCAGAGTGATGCACAATGTTAGATGAAGCCCTGGCATTTTTATGTGGCCTTGGGCAAGAGACCCCTCTGGGTCTCAGTTTCCTTAGCCGTAAAATGAAGGAGAGGGTCAGCTCAATGACTTCTAACTTCCTTTCCAGCTCTAAACTGAGGATCCTACAATTATGAATACATTAGTGTAAGCAGCTCTTCATAAGCCCTGGGGGGAAAACCAAGAGTAATAACACTAAAGGGAAAAGAAGTGGCTTAAAAAAAGCCACATGAGAAAAAAATCAACCAAAACAGAAACTGAGCAAAGAGAAGGATAGCACAGATGCAAGACAAAATCCTAAGGGGCAACTGCGATCTCTTCACATGTACTGGTGACGCAGTCAGAGAAATTCTCCTCTAACCCATGGCTCTCCATCCTATCCATGAGCAAGGCATGAGAGACCTTGTCAAATATTTTGCTGAAATCTAAACATACCGTGTCTATAGCATTCCTCTAATGACCCTGTCAAAGGCAACAAGGTGCAGTGGAAAGATTCAGAGGAACTTGATTCAAATTCTGTGACTCGGGTGAATTTCCAAGATGGTCAAGCCAGTACCCAGAGAAGGATATGATGACTGATTCTAATGAGCCAAGCTGGCTTCGTCAGAAACAAGTCGTGCATATTCTATGAACCTCATTTTGGTTTTTGACAGGGGTAGATCATAGAACCAAGGATTGAGAGCTAGAAGGAATCTTCATGGCCATCTAGTCCAGTCTCCCTCATTTTTATGGAAGAGGAAACTGAGGCCAAAAGAGGATCTGGAGAAATGTTGTGGATATCATTTATTCAGTCTAATTCCTAAAATGCCCTAAGTACAAGGCACTGTGCCAGACATTGGGAATATAGAGACAAAACGGAGACCTCCTTGTATTCAAAGAACTTATATTCCATTGGTGAGATACAAGATGTAAACAGACAAATAGATACAGAAGTATGTGAGGAGGGAGAGAGTACTAACAACTGAAGTGGGGGGAGATCAGGAAAGGCTTCCTGTAGGAAATGCTACGTGAGCTGAGCCTTGAAGCTAGAGTTTCTAGGAGACAGAAATAGGCCAATTGTGCAGGAACATAGAGAATGTGAAGAGGATTCATGTGAAATGAGCCTGGAGAGGGAGGCAAAAGTCAGACTGTGAAAGGCTTTAAATGCTAGTCTGGGGGGTTCATAGTTTACCCAAGAGGCAATAGGGAGCCACTTAGGTTTCTTGAGCCAGAAAGATTATTTTGGCAGCTTTGTGGAGGATGGATTGCAAAGGAAGAGGCTAGAAGTGGGGAATCTAATTTGGAGGCTGTTTCAATGGCCTGGGGAAAGAGAAAGAAGGTCCGAACTAAGGTGCTGGCATTGTGAGTGGAGAGAAAGAGATGAATGCATGATTGCAGTGGTGATAATATTTGAGCACTGTTTATATATGGCAGGTGATGGAGAGGGAAGAGTCAAGGATGATTATGACATCAGGAACCTGGGTGACTGGAAGGATGGCAGCCCCCTGAACAGAAATAAGGGAGCTCGGAGGAGGAGAGATTTTTGGGGCAAAGATGGCGGATTTTATTTTGGATAGATTGAATTTGAGATGCCCATGGCATATCGAGTTCAAAATTTCCAGTGGGCCTGTTGATGTGGTACTAAAGCTCATCAGAGATACTAGAGGTGGCTATCTAGACCTGGGAACCAACTGCATAGAGATAACTGACCCCATGGGAGCTGATGAGGTCACCAAGTGAGAAAACATAGAGAGAAAAGAGAGGAGGAGCCAGGACCCAGAGCCTTGAGGACACCTTTGACTAGGGGGTGGGAAATTTAGCAAAGACTGAGAAGGAGTGGGCAGGTCCAAAGAAAACTAGCAGAGAGAGAGCGATGGCAACTAATTTACCTACATATTAGCAAAATATTTGAGAAAGTTACTTGTCATTCTTGAGGAAAAAGTGGAGTGATGTGGTCAAGACACTAGTATTTTGAGGTGGATTTGGAGCAAGTTGAAAGATCAGACATAATTGATGGTTTGATGTCAGCTTGGAGGGAAGTTTCTAGCGAAGCCTCCCAGAGATCTGTGCTTGTCCCCAGAGAGCTGTTTTAACATTTTTTGTCAATGGCTTGGATAAAAGGATAGGTGGAATGCTTCTCAAGTTGCAAATAACATAGAACTGAGAGAGATAATTAACACATCCATCAGGCAACAAGAGTCAGGATCACAAAGATTATGACAAGCAAGAACATCGGACTGAATTAATGAGATGCAATTGAATGAGGCTGAATGTCAATTCGACACCCAGGTTCAAAAGATAAATTTTCTAAGTACGATACTGGAAAGGAATGGCTAAACAGCAGCTCCTGGGACAAAGATCTGGGGGTTTTAGTGGACTTGGGTTCTCATTATGAAGTACCAAGATGCTATGACACCCGAAACCAATCGATTGCAAACTTCGGTTGCATTAAGAAAGGTGTAGTTGGGAGTGGAGGAGGTATCAGAGAGGAAGGGAAGGCCTAGAGAAGTAATGATAGCAATACTAAAAAGATGAAGAAACAAAAGACAACAGCATCAATGAATCATTTGAAAATAAACAAGAGAGGGAGAGGAAGAGGAAGTTCAGAAGGGGACACAGATGGATGGGGCAGTGTTGGAATGACCATGTCAAATTTGAAATATATAAAAAAAAATAACAACCCCTCAAGCCATGTGTGGTGGAGATTCATGGTTTCATATGTTGTCCTGTCCTTTTAGTCCAGGAAACTGTTTGTGTTGGTTGATGGTGGTCAAGTTCAGCTCTGGACAGCAGCACATTGTAGGAAGGATGTTGATAAGCTAGAGGAAGTCCAAAGGAGAACAACCAGACTGGTGAAGGTTCTCTACACCATGCTGTACATGAATGGGTTGATGGGATATTTAGCCTGAAGAAGAAAAGACTTGAAAGTCGCGATGGAGTTGGGAAGGGGAGGGAGAAATTAGGTAGCTGTCGTTAGGTATTTGGGTGGACATCTTCAAGAAAAGGTTAGATGGCCTTTGGTCAAGAGATTCTTGTTCAGGTATGGCTTGGACCAGATGGTTGCTGAGATCCCTTCCAACTGAGAGGTTCTGTGACTTTGACTCTAACCACCTTTTTTATTATCAGTTTTTCTTTCTAAAAAATTACTAATTAACTCTAAGCATCTTTAGAAATGTTAGCTACTGGTTTTATTATTAATAGCAAGTCCAGAAGTACAGCTGTCAGGTTGGGCCCAGGTTGCATACACAGGAAAGCAAATGGAGGTTGTGGCAAGGCACAAGTTGTCTATGCTGTGAGCTAGCCATGTTTTACTTGCTTATGGGGTTTCAGCTCTTCTTCCTCCAAATCTGATGTTTTTTCATGAGGTGTTAGAGCTCGGAGGGACCTCAGGACATGGAATGTAGAGCTATTGTGTCTCCCACTAAGTCTTCTATTTTCCAGGCTAAACATGCACCTTCTGGACTATGTTAATTCTTCCTTCGTCATACCTGGGGTGTGCACTTGAGCCAGGGGAACGAACAGCAAGGGCCTGAGCCAGCCGACCTCGATACTGGGTCCTCCTGTATGGGCCCTTCTCTAGTCAGGTCACTCGGGGCCAGCTGGACAGCTTGGAGGTTTCTCATTGTGGGGGCAGGAAGGGGATCCTGCTGACTATCTCCCAAGTCCCCAAGGCTGACATTCACTTGAGGACAAGAATGGCAAATCCATCAAGCTTGAGGCAGGAAATTCCATAGTGAAGGCTCCTTGAATCTCATCATCTTGGTACAGCCCCATCGCTCATTGGAGGCATGTCTAATTCTCATTTTGTTTTGTTTTTCAGATTCAATGTTATTGCCTCTCTCTGTGATGTTTATATCAAGGAATGTTTACCATAAGAAAACAAAGTTCAGGCCACGGGGCCAAGTCCCTGTGGCTGCAGGCCCCCTGCCCCCACTGCAGCATTTCCGCCTTCTCTCCTACCTGATTGAATCTGCCATCTTAATCGCATTAATGTTCTTTCCCCATCACCCCACTATCTTAAAGAGTATGTTCGAGGTGGGGAGCCCATTGACTATGAAGAAAAACAACTTACCTCTGCCATGGTGAAATAGCATAGGTTGATAGCAAACGGCAACATGCCAGGAATCAGAGAGCTGGATACTGACCTCTGTAAATTAGGGGTAGGCCAGTTGGTCTCCAGATTCCCTTCTAGCTCTGATATGCTGTGTTCTATGTCCTAAGGTTCCTCCCAGCTCTGCCATTCTGTGTTCTAAGGCTCAACTCTGACATTTTCTGTTCTAAGGTCCTTTCCGGCTCTGATATGCTTAGTTTCAAGGTTCCTCCCAGCCCTAACGTTCCATGTTCTAAGGTCCTTTCTAGCTCTGATATTCCATGTTCTAAGGTCCCTCCCAACTCTGACATTTTCTGTTCTAAGGTCCTTTCCAGCTCTGATATGCTTAGTTCCAAGGTTCCTCCCAGCCCTAACACTCCATGTTCTAAGGTCCTTTCCAGCTCCGATATTCCATGTTGTAAGGTCCCTCCCAGTTCTGCCATTCTGTGTCCTAAGGGCCCTTCCCACTCCGATCAGTCTCTATTCTAAGATCCCTCCCAACTCGGACATTCTATATTCTAAGGCTCTTTCCAACTCTGATATCCTATATTCTATTCTAGGTTCTAAGGACCCTCCCAGCTCCAATGCACCCTGGGTGAAGGAATGAAGATGAAAATATTGTAGAGTGGTAGAGCCAGGAGAAATATGAGTTCAAATCACACCCATGGCATGAAGTAACTTTGATGGGACAGTTCCCCTCTCTGGACCTCAGTTTCCTCATCTGTAAAATGGAGATGATAATACATGCCTTCCTTACATCCCTGGGTCATTGTGAAGAAAGCATTTTGTCAACTGCTATTCAAAGTGAGCTATTAATATCCACGTCATTATTGTTAGCATTATCAGGCTGCAGAGAGCTTGGCCATCTGTTTGTATAGCTGTAAGTCAGGGAAGGTAGGGCCTGAGGGCCCCTGCTCCTCAGGTCAGAGGGAAGCTGCCCGCCTTGAAGCAGCTGCAGGGGGGAGGCCAGAATGCTGGAGCACATCCTGCCCCGGGAAATGCCTGTCAGTAGCATCTCTAGCGGCTTCCTGCTTCCTCCTTCAAGGATTCTGTCTACTCCTGCATGTCACACTCACACCCCCTGCTCTGCCTAGGCTTCTGGAAGGCAGCTGTGCCCCTCCCCCCACGAGGGGCCCCCATCCCAGGGACCACATCACCCACCCTCTAGGGGCCAGGGCTGTCCTCTCCCTATTGTTCTTGGTCCTTCTCCTACATTCCTCTGGCTGATGAAGGGAAATGCCTGGAGCTTCCCCCACCTCCAGAGAGGGATGCTTGGCCTCTGAGGAGGGGAAGCCAGGCAGAAGGGGCCTGGCAAGGCCAACTTTGGTATATGCACATGCCTAGTAGACAGAGTTGTCTAGGGATCAGCCAAGATGCCCAGGGACCAATTGCCCTGCCAGGGCCAGCCTGGGAAGATGCCTGTGGGCTTCACATCAGCAGCCCCTCTGGCTTAACTGAAGGAAGCAGAGAGCCTAGGGATGTCCCAAAGTGTCCTTCTCCGGGCAATGTGGTCACTGTGGCTAAGCCACAGACCCAGGGATCTTAGAAAAGGGAACAAAGAAAAATAGCCCCAGAGGGGGCCTTAGAGATAGAAAAAGGCCCACAGAGGGGAAGTGTGACGTGCCTCAAGGGCACACAGTGAGGCAGTGGCAGAGGCAAACGGAGAGCGGACACTCTGAAGGTAGAATTTGAATGCTGCAGTGGGTAGAAGGCTGGGCCTGGAGTCAGGAAGACTCTTCTTCCCGAGTTCAAATCCAGCCTCAGATACTTCCTAGCTGTGTGGCCCTGGACAAGTCACTTAACCCTGTTTGCCTTAGTTTCCTCATCTGTAAAATGAGCTAGAAGAGGAAATGGCAAACTGCTCCAGTATCTCTACCAAGAAAACCCCAAATGGGGTCATGGAGAGTCAGACATGGCTGAAAAATGACTGAACAACTGAACGACCCTTACCCACAACAGATTGTAAGCTCCTTAAAAATAGGCACTAAGTTATTTCACCCTTGTATGCTCAGGCCTGAGCACAAAGCCCCTTGCACGTGACAAGCCCCTCATTTGTTTCATTGAATTAAAATTGAGCTGAAGTTTGACGTGGAGACAGGGAGATGTCAGAATACCGAAGTTCTAGTCTGAGGTTCAGCCATTTATGTTCTGTGTGTGACCTTGGGTAAGTCCCTTCTCCTCTCTGGGCCTCAGTTTCCTCATCTGTAAAAGGAGGAGGTTGGACTAGGTGGTCTTTAAGGCCCCTTCTAGCTGTGACATTCTATGTTTTATGTTCTGATGGCCCTTCCAGATAGAAACTCACCTATAAAATGATTAGATGGTCTTTATGAAGAGGAGAATGGTGTGGTAGAATGAGCCCCAGGCTTGGAGTCAGAAGGGACCTGGAACTGTCGAGTCAAGCCAAATCAGTAAACATTTATTGGACACTTACCAAGTGTTGGGCACTGAGCTAAAAGCTGAGCGTACAAATAGAAACAAAGCCAAAACCAGGTCCTGCCCTCAAGGAACTTCAATTCTAATGCGGACAGGGAACTCACTTAAGGGAGCTGGAAAATGGGGGCAGGGCGTGGAGGGAGCTGTGAGGAGGGGAGGGGCGGCAGGGGGTTGGTACAAAACCAGGAGCAGAGCTGGTTGAGGAATGGAGGATGGCTGGCTTGGGGGCACAGGCAATGAGGGGACTTCCGGGCTGAGAAGGCAGCTGAGAAGGGTGGTGAAGTCCAGAAAGTCAGAAGCAGAGCTGGCACAGGAGTGTCCAGACTTCCTAGCTGTGTGCCCCTGGCTGAGATGCTCAGGTTCTCTGCATCTCAGCTTGGGACTCTAAAATGGGGCACCCTCCTCACCAGCTTGGTGGGAGACTCAGACAGGAGAATGTTCAAATGGTGAAGCGCTAGGCTGTTGCTAAGGGCGCTCTTATCACTACTATTTTATGGTTCTGTGATTCTTGTGCTGGGTGGGGGGCAGGAAAGATAGGAGACAGGTAGGGAGCACACAGGCCAGGTAGATGAAGAAAGCTCTGGCTCATCTCCTTTCCATGGCCCTGACACTAGGGAATGAAAGGCAGAAAGAAGCATCCTCAATGTAGAGTCAGGGGACCTGGGTTCAAATCCTGACTCTGCTCTTTACTGCACATATGACCTGGGACCAATTGCTTCCCCTCTCTGGCCCTCAGTTGCCTCCTCTGAAATGAGGGGACCGGATTAGATGGCCTCTAAGGTCCTGGTCCCTTCCACCTCTCCTGTACTCTTATAGCCCTACTAATTCTGGCCCAGGATGTCTCCTTAGCTATGAATGTTCCCCAAGTCAGCATGCTAGGGCCTCCCGGCCTCTAGTGGAGGTGCTCTTCCTAGGCCACCTAGACAGTGGACTTGAGCTCCAAGCTGAAGTCACATTGCCAGGCATTTTGGTCAATGACTGAATCTGCTTTGAAGCCATTCACAAAGCAGCCCCAATTATTTCAGTTTGTCTTTGAGAGGGGCAGTCCAGAGCAGAAGCTGTAAGTATCAAGGACAGCCCCAGGACATCAGTCTGCCCAGAGAGGGGTGTCAAACATTGGACTCTTCTGGCAGAACCAGGTCATCTGAGCACCCTTCCAGAGAACAATGAGGCATATGCCCAGAACAAGCCTGCTCGGTGGCTCTCCACAAGGCAGGAGAGGTTCCTGAGCTCCTGAGCCCCAGCTATGGGACCCCCACCCCAGTTCTGGCTCATGTCCCACTCAGGCTGTGAAAGGTCAACTATCCAGGCTGACTCCGGGGAGGTGTTAGCATTGGCATTACTTAAGTCAAATGCTGTTATGGGAGTGGAGGGGGGCGCAATCTCAGCCTCCACATATGTCCTGGGCAATTTTAGCCTCCCAACATCCATCACTGTGACAACTCAGTGCCTGGTGCTGTTCCCAGGGAATGCATGTGCATAATCCATGGGTAGGTTGTAACACCTCTCATGCCTGTTCTAGGACACTCCAGTTCAATGGGACCTGGAGACTTGTGGCAGACCAAGGGAGCCATTAACATGGCAATATTGCTTTAAGATGTTCATTCAGCCAACATGTATTGAGTGCCTGCTATGTGTTAGGCACTGGAAGGGACCAAAAATATTACTGTGGTGCAATAGAAAGGAAACTGGCTCTGGAGCCAGAGGAGCTGAGTTCAAATCCCACCTGTTGCTACCTGAGTGGCCTTGGATGAGTTCCTTAATTCCCCTGGGCCTCAGATGTCTCATATGTAAAAATGAGTCAGCTGGACTGGATAGTTTCTGAAGTCCCTTCCAGCTCCAGGATCTTATGTGTGACCTGGGGCAAGTCACTTCATCAGCCTGAGACTCAATTTCTTCTGTAAAATGTGGCAGTTGGACTAGATGGCCTTGGAATGACCTTCCAGGTCCTGTGTGTGACTTCAGGCAAGCCATTCTCCTCCCTAAGCCAGGTTATGAAGGACTTTGAACACCAATCAGAGGATTTTATATTTGATCTTGGAGGTAATAGGGAGCCATTGCCAGTTATGGAATGGGGGAGTGGATGGGGCGGATGATGTAGTCAGACCTATACTTTAGGAAGATCACTTTTGGCAGCTGAGTGGAGAATAGACTAGAGTGGGGAGAGAACTGAGTCAGGGAGACCCACTGGAAGACCACTGCAATAGGCTGGGTGTGAGGTGATTACGGCTAGGACCAAGGCGGTGGCAGTGTCAGGAAAGAAGAGGGAGCCTTCATGAGATGTTAGCAAGGTAGGATTGACAGGTCTTGCCAACAGATTGGATCAGCATCTTCCCTGCAACTGATAGTCTTAGAGATATTAAATAGGGGCAACAAAAATGTCAATGACTTGCCCAGGGTAACACAGCCAATATATGTCAGAGACAGGGCTTGACCCCAGGGCTTCTTGACTCCAAGGCTAGCTCTCTATCTGCCCCCACACTGCCTTCTCACTCACCTAGCCAATAGGAATAGGGAATTTCACCAATATAGAAAACTCCCTAATAAGGAAACTCCCTCAATCTACCAATGCACAGCAACACCTTCCCTTCCCTTCCCTCTCCTCCCCTCCCTTCCCCACCCTCCCTTGCCCTCCTCTCTTCTCCTCTCCCCTCCTCTCCTCTCCTTTCCTTTCTCCCTCCCTCCCTCCTTCAATGTATGCATACATACATATATCAAGAGTATGTTAGCAAATGTGTAACAACCAGCTCTCCAAGGAAAAATGAAATGTATACCGGGCACACGTTGAAGTTGGAGCTGCCTTATTGCCATTTTCTCCATCACTTTCTTAAGTCTAGACAATCAACAAAACAATAAATCAAACCCTAATGTGTCGCTTTTGCTGATTTCCAAGGTATAAATGTTCACAGTGAAAATTTAACAATTGGCTCCCAGCAAAATTGGCTCCAGGACACCTTGTGAATAATAGCCAACATCTCTACATCTACTGAAGTTTTACAAAGCACTTCCCAGGCATTATCTCATGTGATCCAAGAGACAACAAGAAGTCCCTGAATATTTTAGAGCAGAGGGAAGGGACGTGGTCAGACTCATAGCTTAGGAAGACTATGTGAGTGGAGACTAAATTGGAGAGGAGAGAGATTAGAGGCAGGAAGACCAGTTGGGAGGCTATTACAGGAGTCCAGAAGAGAGGTGCTGGATGTCTGAACTAGGGTGGGGGCAATAGCAATAGAGAAAAAGAGATGGAGGTAAAGCCATACTGGGATGATAGAAACAGACAGGACTTGGCACCTGATTGGATTTAGGAGCTGAGGACATTGGACAAGATTTGGAGCATGGGTGCCTTGGAGGATGGAAATTCCACCTGGACTGTCCTAAGAAATATTCCTTGGAATGGGCTGATGCCAAAACAGACCAGTCCCATTACCCCAGATAGACTTGGCTCACTTGGTGCCCACTGCTCCCAACTTCATGCCATAGTCCGGAGCAGGGGTGGGGAACCTGCAGCCTCGAGGCTACATGTGGTCCTCTAGGTCCTCAAGTGCAACCCTTTGATTGAATCCAAACTTCATCTTCTTCACGTTTGGATGCAAAGGGTCGCACTTGAGGACCTAGAGGGCCATATGTAGCCTTGAGGCCACAGGTTCCCCACCCCTGGTACAGAGTAACCTAACAGATAGGACATCATCCTGAAGGAGGTAGGGAACTGGGGAGTGGGTTAAGGAGAAGGCTGGGATTGGGACACAGAAGATCACTGATTCAAAGCTGGAAGATACCACAGGGGTCATCTAGTCCAACATCTTCATTGTACAAATGAGAAAACAGGCCTGGGGAAGTTAAGCAGTGGCAGATCCAAGATTCAAATCCAGGTCCTCAGACTCCAGACCCAGTGCTCATTCCATACCCCACTATGGCAGATGCCTATGCAGATGGATAGCATGGGAGAAAAGGATTTAATCAATTAAGCCACAAACATTCATTAAATGTCTACTGTGTGCCAGGCATTGAGTTAGGTGATGGGGATGCAAAGATAAAAATAAAACAGTCCTTGCCTTCAAGGAGCTTATATTCTATTACTAGAAGAGGCCTTAGGAGAGAGATCATCTGGTTTAACTCATTTTAAAGAGGAGGAAACAGGTCGAAAGAAGGGAAGGGATTTGTTCAAGATCACGCAGCTAGGAATCATCGGAACCAGAATTTTAACTCAGTTCCCTCCGACTATAAAACCAGTGGTCTAGGAGAAGCAAGATGGGAACTCAGGGGAGAAATGCCTGCCAGAGATTTAGATTTGGGAGACTTTCTCACTGAGCTCCCCCATCCCTTCACTCTGGGGATCAGCAAGGAGATGGCAGATTTCAGCCAACACATGTGAACTTCTCAGACCAGATGTGTGAAGAATAGAAACAGCTGCAAGTGCTGGCTGAGGAGCCTGTTTGGTGCCTAGGAGAGGAAGTGAAGATGCTTGTTGCCAGAACCATCCCAGAAGAGGGGTGGAGAGATAATCAAAATCCTAATCCTTCTTGATCTATTTGCTATATTTGAACTAGTGACCATCCTCTCCAGGATACACTCTTTGCTCTAATATTTAATAATAATAATAATTCACCTATCTTTCTGACTGCTCCTTCTCAGCCTCTTTTGCTGGCTTATCACCCATATCTGCCTAACAGCACCTAACTGTATCAGAACCCCAGGGTTCTGTCCTAGTGCCATTTCTCTTTTCTCTCACTACTCTCTCACTTAGTAACTTCAACAGCTTTCATGGATTTAACTCTCCTCTCTACAGAGATGACTTTCAGATCCATATATCCAGCCCCATATATCTCTCCTGAGCTTCAGCTCCACATCACCAGTTGCCTATTAGACATTTAAAATGGATGTCCTGGAGACATCTTAAACTTAATATACCCACAACTGAACTCATTATCTCTAAACCTTACCTTATTTCAAATTTCCCTATTTCTGTTGAAGATACCATTGTCCTTCCAGTCTCCAAGGTTTGTAACCTTAATATTATCTTGGCTTCCTCACTCTCCCTCAACCCAAGTATCCAGTCAGTGTCATCTCTCACATCTGGCCCTTTCTCTGTACTCGTTAGGTTAGCTACAACCCTAATTGTGGCCCTGATCATCTCTTGCTAGATTATTACAATAGCCTCCTAATTGATCTCCCTGCCTCAAATCTCTCCCTACTTCAGATCATCAGTGAATCAACAAGCGTGTACACATACTGGCTCCAACCTACCTTTCCAGCCTTGTTGGACAGTGCTTCCCCTCCCACATTCTGCAGTCCATCCAAATTGACCTTCTCTCTTCCCCATACACCATGCTCCATCTCCCAGCTCCCAGCTCCATCCCTGAAATGCACTACCTTCTTGCCTTGTATTTAACTACTTTGCATATATTTGTATTTATTCACCTTATATAAATGTTGTATATATTTACGTATGTACTTGTCTCCTCCATTAGAATGTAAGCCATTTGTGTGTAAAAATTCGTTCTTTGTACTTGTATATTTGGTGCCTCACACAGTCTCTGGCACACAGTCGATGCTTAATACATACTTGTTGATTCACTGATTCAGCCATCCCACTAGGGCTGGTATTTGTTTTCTTGGTCTGGCACAAAAGAATCCCCTAAGTCTGAGGCTCTGCCGGCACTGACTTCAGAATAAATCAAATGATAGTAAAATTTAGAGTTTAAAGGGTTAGACACAATCAGAGAGTCTCCAAATGTCCTCAGTTAGGAGGAAACTCAGAGGCCTTTACTGGAACAAGAATTCCCTCTACCAAATTCCTAAACTAGACTTTGCTTAAAGACTTCCAATAGTGGAGAGTTCACCACCTGTCCAGGCAGCCCATCCCACTCTTGGACAGTTCCAATTGGCAAGAAGTTTCTACTGACACCAAGCCAAAATATTCGTTCGTCTTTGCACCTTCTCCCCATTGCACTTGGTCCTGCCTTTCAAGGAGTGGTAGAGTATGAAAGAAAACACTGCGTTGAGCATCAGAGGACTGCAGCTTGGATCCAGGTACTTCTGTTTGGGCTTCTGTTCTTGCCATATCTTCTTAGTAAACATCCTTTCATATTCTCAGTTATGATTGCTAACTGTATTTCCCTCCATTCTCTTCTCTTCTATTTATACTTCTCTCTCTCTTTTTAGTATTTTATGTTAATTGGTCAACGGAAACTGGGACACTAATCATTGAAGGGTAGTGCTGATATAAAAGAGATACTAACTGTAACATGGGATTGATAATGGGGCCCCTCACTGGGTCACAGGACACACCAGAATAGAGGGTTGAATTGATAGCATTAGAGAAGAACTCTGCAACTCCTCAGGGGTACCCCTAGATCCCGGAGAAAGAGACATAGCAAGGGCACAGCCAAGATGGCAGAGTGAAATGAGCATTTCTGCTGAGCTCTCCCAAGCCAACCTTCTAAACATCTTTTAATAAACATGTAAAACCAAATTTTGAATAGGATAACCAATAAAAAGTCACAGTGAGACATCTTTCCAGCCCAAGACAGCCTAGGAAGAAAAAAAAAGAGAGGTCTGTGGACACTAGGGTAGGGGCTGGCAGGGAACACAGTGTGGCATGGTATAAGCAGGACCAGCTGTGGGACTTGGAGGCAGCTGCAGTATCAGCAGAGGCACCAGGAGTGCTCAGAGATGGTAATGGGATTAAATATTGAGAAAGAGGTTATAGAAGATCCCTGTGCTAACACTGGGTGCAGGACCAGGTACCATTTGGCAGTTCCTTTGCCCGTTGCCCAATTCTGGGTCACAGTTCTAGGGCAGAGAGGAAGGAACTCTTGTGGTCTGTAATCTTGAGGGACCAGAAGCTCTACTTGGGTAAGGACTAGATTCATGGGGGTGGGGAACCTGCAGCCTTGAGGCCACATGTGGCCTTCTAGGTCCCTGGGTGCAGCCTTTTGACTGAGTCCAAGTTTTACAGAACAAATCTTCAGTCAAAGGGCCACAGCTGAGGATCTAGAGGCTACATGTGTTCCCCACCCCTGGACTAGAGTATAGACATTGACCAGATCTCTCTCCCCAGATCACACCTCCCTGAAAGCACTGAAAATAGGTCCCCAGATCTAACTACAGAAGTTCAGGCTGGCCATCCCCCCAAGAAATGAGCAGAGCCCAACTTTAACATAAAGTCCAAAGTTAAGAAATAGGCTGGGAAAATGAGAAAACAGACAAAAATACTGATCATAAAAAAGTTTCTATAGTAGCAGAGAAGCTCAAGACACAAACTCAGAAGAAAACAATGTCTTAAAAACATCTACAAGCAAAGCCTCAAAGAAAAATGCAGGATTATAACCAGGAATAACTTACCCAGCCAAACTGAATATAATCCTACAGGGGGAAAATGGATATTTAATTAAAGGACTTTCAAGCATTCCTGATGGAAAGATCAGAGCTGAATAGAAAATATGGCATTCAAACTCAAGACTCAAGAAAAACATAAAAATGTAAACACGAATGAGAAATTGTAAGGGACTTAATAAGGTTAAACCATTTACATGCCTTTATGGGAAGATGATATAAGTAATTCCTAAGAACTTTATCATTATTAGGGCAGTTAAAAGGAGTCTACTTAAACAGAGGGCATGGATGTGAGTCTATTATGTTGGGATGATATTAAAAAAAAAGAATGGAAGAGTGAAAAAGAAATATGCACTCAGAGAAGGGGGAAGGGAAAACAAGAATGTAGAAAATTATCTCACATAAAAGAGGCACAGAAGGAAGAGTTTTTACAACGGAGGGGGGAATACTGACAGGGAGGAGCAGGCAACATTTGAACCTTATAAGAATAAGAATAATCTGAACTGGTTCTAATAGGGAAGAATATGTGTGTGTGTGTGTGTATACACACAAATATACATATACACACATATATACAGAGTTGGGTATAGAAATTCATCTTACCCAATAGGGAAGTAGGAAGGTAAGGAGCTAAGAGAGGGGAAGAAGGATAGTAAGAGGGATGATGGATTAAGGGAGACAGTGATCAAAAGCTAAATAGATTTTTGAGAAGGGGACAAGGAAAAAAGAGAAGGATAAATTTAAAAAGGATAGGATGGAGGGAAATGCAATTAGTAATCATAACTGTGAATATGAATGGGATGAACTCACCCATAAAATGGAAGCAGATAGCAGAATAGATTAGAAACCAGAATCCAACAATATGTTGTTTGCAAGAGACACACTTGAAACAGACACACACAGAGTGAAAATAAGGGGCTGGAGCAGAATCTATCATGCTTTAACTGAAGTAAAAAAAAGGCAGGGGTAGCAATCACAATCTCAGACAAAACAAAAGCAAAAATAAACCTGATGAAAAGAGATAATCAGAGAAACTACATTTTGATAAAAGGCAATAAAATAGACAATGAAGTAATATCACTACTGAACATATGTACACTA
This sequence comes from Trichosurus vulpecula, assembly GCF_011100635.1. Taxonomy (NCBI): domain Eukaryota; kingdom Metazoa; phylum Chordata; class Mammalia; order Diprotodontia; family Phalangeridae; genus Trichosurus; species Trichosurus vulpecula. The sequence continues at coordinate 45,787,576 of NC_050582.1, read as the reverse complement.
AATGGCATAGCATCCAAATTCTTGAAGGAAAAGTTAAATGAGTTACAGGAAGAAATAGTAAAACTAGGGGGATCTCAATTTACTCTTCTCAGACCTAGATAAATCTAACCATAAAATAAACAAGAAGGAAGTTAAGGAGATGAATAGAATTTTATAAAAGTTATACATGAGAGACCTCTGGAGAAAATTGAATGGGAGTATAAAGGAATATACCTTTTTTCTCAACTATGCATGGAACCTTTACAAAAATTCACCATGTGTTAAAGCATAAAATCCTTACAAATGCAGAGAAACAGAAATATTAAATGCATCCTTTTCAGACCATAATGAAATAAAAAAATAAATTTAATAAAAAGTATTTGAAGCATAGATTAAAAATTAATTGGAAGCTAAATAATCTAATCCTAAAGAATAAGGGGGTCAAGGAACAAATCATAGAAACAATCAATAATTCCATCAAAGATAATGGCAACAATGAAACAACATAACAAAATGTGTGGGATGAAGCCACAGGGGAAATTTTATAACTCTAAATGCTTTCATCAATAAAAGAAAGAGTAAATCAATGAATTGGGCACACAACTAAAAAACTAGAAAAAAGAACAAATTAAATTTTCCCAATTAAACACCAAATTAGAAAGCCTGAAAACAAAGGAAGAGGTTAATAAAAAGAAAGTTTAAAAATTGAACTAATAAATAAAGCTAGAAGCTGGTTTTTATGAAAAAAAATAGATAAACCAACGACTAACTTTATTTAAAGAAAGAAAAAAAGAAGAAAACCAAGTTACCAGTATCAAAAAGGAAAAGGGTGAATGCACAACCAATGAAGATGAAATTAAAGTAAATATTAGGAGCTATTTTACCCAACTATGGGCCAATAAAACTGACAATCTAAACCAACTGGGTGAATATTTACAAAAATATAAACTTTCCAGATTAACAGGAGAGGAAATTATTTAAGTAACTTTATCTTAGAAAAATAAATTGAACAAGTCCTAAATGAGTTCTCTAATAAAAAAAATCCTAGGACTAAATTGATTTACAAGCAAATTCTACCAAAACTTTAAAGAATAATTAATTCCAATATCATATAAACTGTTTAAAAATAGATAAAGAAGGAGCCCTACCAAATTCCTTCTATGACACAAGTATGGTTTTGATACTTAAACCAAGGAGAACAAAACACAGAAAGAAAACTATAGACCAGTTTCTCTAATGAATGTAGATTTAAAATTTTTAAATACAATACTAGCCAGGCAATTACATCAAAGACCAACCCATATGACCAGGTTGGATTTATATCAGGAATGTGAGGCAATTCTATATTAGGAAAACTATAATTGATGAAATCAATAACAAAAATAACAAAAGTCATAGGATAATATCAATAGATGCAGGAAAAACTTTTGACAAAATACAATACCCACTCCTAATAAAAACCACTAGAAAGTATAGGAATAAATGGAGCTTTTCTTTAAATGATAAGTAGTATTCTTCTAAAACCAAGAATAAGGTTATTATTATATACTTATTGATATTGTTATTAATTATTCATTAATCATCAATAATGTCTATTATTTTATTATTTAATTAATTTTATTTATTTATAATTATAATATTTTTATTATTAAAATTAAAATTTTTAAATTAAATTAAATTTAAATCATTAAAATTATTATTAATATTAATTATCAATACCAATAACATTGTTAATTATTTAATAATTAGCTAATTAATCATTTAATTAATTATTGATCATTAATTATCAATATCAACACTGATGTTATTCATTAGCTATTGTTTAATAATTATTATTAATAGCGATATTAATATTATTAATCATTTAACAGTTATTATTTGTTAATTATTAATGATTTGTTAAACATTAATGTTACTATTAATGGTATTAATAAGGGATAACATCTGGCATTATTCCTGGGGCAATATTCTCTGGGTTTTTCAAGGTCAACGAGAGGGTGAAAGTGACTTACTATTTACTATGCCATTTTCGCTCCCGGGGAAGTTTAAATAGGTGACTTTCAAACATTCAGTCTGTGGGCTGATAACCCCAGGAGTAGCTGCTGTTGATGCTGAAGGCCTTCCTCAGGAAGGTGCTTCTCTATCACCCAGTACCAACACAACTCCCATGTACACTGAGGTCTGGGAATGGCCACCAGCCATTCAGCCCACTGGGGGTCTGCTCCAGCCTCACTATGGTCAAGTCTGCACTGTTGTAGCCCTGCACTAGACTGTGCTCCTCTGCCAGCCTAGTGCAACAGATCCTTCCTGTCCACCCTCCAGGTTGTCCTGGGCTGGAAATCTGCCACACTGTCTCTTTGTGGATTCTGCCGCTCTAGAATTTGTTCAGATTCACTTTTTAGAGGTATTTGAAGGAGTGTGGGGGAGAGCTCAGGTGAATCCTGCTTTCACTCCACCATCTTGGCTCTGCCCCAGCATTATCTGTAATGAGGATAAACTAGACGGCTTCCCAATAAGATCAAGAGTGAATCAAGAATGACCATTATGACCATCATGCAACACTATAATAGAAATGCTAGCTAGAAATGCTAGAAATGAAAGGAATAGGCATTGGCAGCAAGGAAACAAAATTATCACTCTTTGCAGACGATATAATAGTATACTTCGAGAACTATAGAGTCAACTAAAAAAATAGTTATTACTATATAAATGAACGACTTTAGCAAAGTTGCCGGATATAAAAAAAACCCACACAAATCATCAGCATTTCTATGTATTACCAACAAAACCCAGGCAGGAAGAGATAAAAAGAGAAATTCCATTGAAAATAACTGCAGATAGTCTAAAATATTTTGGAGTCTACTTGCCAACACACGCACGGGAGCTATATGAACACAATTATGAAAGACTCTTCACACAAAGACAGATCTAAATAACTGGAGGAATATTAATCGCTCATGGGTAAACTGAGCCAACATAATAAAAATGACAATACTACCTAAATTAATTTATTTTTTCAGTGCCATACCAACCAGTCTACCAAAGAACTACTTTATAGAGGTAAAAAAAATAACAAAATTCATCTGAAGGAACAAAATGTCAAGAATATCAAGAGAATCAAAGAAAAAAATGTGAAGGAAGGGGACCTAGCAGGACTAGATCTCAAACTAAAACAAAGCAATAATCATCAATACAATTTGGTACTGGATAGGAAATAAAATGGTTGATTGGTGGAATAGATTAGGTACACAATATATAGAAGCAAATGAGCACAGTAACCTAGTGTTTGATCAACTCAAAGATCTCAGCTAATGGTGCAAGAACTCACTTTTTAAAATATGTATATATATATATGTGTGTGTGTGTGTGTGTGTGTGTGTGTGTGTGTGTGTATTTTTTTAGTTTGCAACATTCAGTTCCACAAGATTTTGAGTTCCAAAATTTCTCCCCCTTCCCCTCTCCCCCTTCCTCCTTCCCCCTTCCTGTTAACAGTAATTACAGTGTGACTTTTTTTATTGTTTTCTCTTTTAAAATGCTAAAGTAATCAAGTGCCTTCAATTAAGTCTTACTAGGTGCACAGCCCCAGGCCCACATCCTTTTGCTAACTAGGCATAAAGCCCAAGGCTCACACCCTTTTGCTGATTAGATGTGAATCCTTGGGGCCCTAAAAAGGATATATAAACTCAGAGGTGAGCATTTTGTTTGGGGCTCTCACTCACTGGAAGAGTGTTGGTGTGGAGACTCTGGGTGGCCATTGGAGCCTCCCCAGCTTTGAAGAAAACCCAGATGTTGGCGCTTTTGCTTTTGGTAATTATGTATGTGATGTCTTGATCAGACAAAGTCTGTCTGTTGAATTGTGTTATTTGATCTGTTGATAGTTTCTGTTTGTAATTTCTATTTGTATTTTCTCTGAAGTTCAGGGTGCTAGCTTTTCCCGCTAAACTAAGTGAATGATATATGTATCTTGGATTAAAGTGAAATTGTTAACCCCTTACAGTTGCTTTCCTTAGAAAAGCAGATCAAAGAACCTGTGCTAGCAGCAGCTCTTGTTGCTGGTCTTATTGGGTCTTACAGCAGCTGCTAGTCACATTGTTGTTACACTCCCCCCTTCCCAAGATGGCATACAATCTGATATACACTCTACATATACATTTATGTCAAACATATTTTCACATTAATCATGTTGCAAAGAAGAATTATAACCAATTGGAATGAACTACAATAAAGAAGAAACAAAACAAAAAAGAGAGCAAATAGTATGCTTCGATCTGCATTCAGACTCCATAATTCTTTCTTTGAATGTGGATAGTATTTTCCATTGTGAGTCTTTTGGAGTTGTCTTAGATCCTTGCATTGCTGAGAAGAGCAAAGTCTATCAAAGTCAGTGTAATAGGAGGGCAGAGTTTATAATCTCAAAGAGGATCATAAACATGTCTGAAAGGTTCGGAACCGCCGGATATAAGAAACTCTCAAAGTAGAAGGTAGAAGAATCAAAACATATATTTAGGCTCCACAGTAACCAACCCATGAACCAGCAACCCCATTTTGATATATTGATCAAAAGCTTCCAGGCCCAATAAGTACGCCTTGAAAGAGTAACCAGGAGGCTACAGAGAAGCATGATTGCGTAAAGCAAAATCATGCTTCCCCCTCTATGGTAAAAAGATTACCCACTGGCCTGAAGTCTTTGTTCAGCTTCCTCCCGTAGGTCAGCTCTGCTACTGGCAGCTCCTGCTTCAGCTGTGGCTGTGGCTGTGGCAGCCTCTGGCTCCAACGGGAGCTGCTTTTAACCATCCAGCTTCTGCGGGGGTGTAAGGTACGCCGGGGAAAGCACAGGTTCTTTCAATCTGCTTAAGCAAGGTGAAGGGGTTGACCAGGAAAGCACAGGTTCTTTCCATCAGCTTAAGCAAGGGAAGCAAGGTGAAGGGGCCAACAAGCTTACTCCAGTCCAAGATACAAACAGCATTCAGTTCAGGGGAAAAAGCCAAACTAATCAAGGGCACTTGTTGACTAAGTGCTAAGGAGCCCATTTTTGGTTACCAATACAGTCAGTCATCACACAATGTGGCTGTAACTGTGTACAATGTTCTGGTTCTGCTCACTTCACTCAGCATCAGTTCATATGAGTCTTTCCAAATTTTTCTGAAGTCTGCCTGCTCATCATTTCTTATAGCACAATAGAATTCCATTACATTCATATACCACAACTTGTTCAGTCATTCCCCCAGTTGATGGGCATCCCCTCAATTTTCAGTTCTTTGCCACCACAAAAAGAGCTGCTATAAATATTTCTGTGCATGTAGATCCTTTTCCCATTTGTATCATCTCTTTGGGATACAGCCCTAGAAGTGGTATTGCTGGGTCGAAGGGTATGCACATTTTTATAGCCCTTTGGGCATAAAGAACTCACTTTTCAACAAAAATGGCTGGGAAACTGGAAAGTAGTCTAGCATAAACTAGGCATAGACCAACATCTCATACAGCATACTAAGATAAACTCAAAATTGGTATGTGATTTAGACATAAAAGGTGATAAACAAATTAGGGGACCATGGAAGAAATTACCTGTCAGATCTGCATTAGGGAAGAGTTCATGACCAAACAAGAGATAGAGAAATTCACAGGAGGTAAAATGGATAATTTTGATTACATCAAATTTAAAACCAACAAACAAAACCGATGCGACCCCCATTGATGGGCATCGCCTCAGTTTCCAACTCTTTGCTACCACAAAAAGAGCTACTTTAAATATTTTTGTTCATATGAGTCCTTTTCCTTTTTTTTTAAATCACCTTGAAGTTAGGCCTACTTGTAGTATTGTAGCTAGGTGGCGCCATGGTGTATAGAGCACTGGGCTTGGAATCAGAAAGACTCCTCTTCCTGAGTTCAAATCTGTCCCCAGACACTTCCTATTTGTGTGACCCTGGGCAAGTCACCACCTTGTTTGCCTCAGTTTCTCATCTATAAAATGAACTGGAGAAGGAAATGGCAAACCACTCTAGTATATTTGCCAAGAAAATCTCAAAATGGAGTTTTGAATACTCCAATACAACTGAACAACAGAGTGGTATTGCTGGGTCAAAGGGTATGTATATCCCTCTGGGCATAGTTCCAGATTGTTCTCCAGAATGGTTGGGCTAGTTCACAGCTTTCCCAATAATGTACCAGTGTTCCTATTTTCCCACATCCCCTCCAGCACTTGTTATTTCCCTTTTTTTGGGTCATCTTAGCCAATCTGATGCCTTCAAGTTGATACTTCAGAGTTTTTTATTTGCATTTCTCTAATTATTAGTGATGGATAATGATAGATTAGTGATAGAACTATATAAGAAATGATAAAGGTGGGGCAGAGCCAAGATGGCAGCTGGAAAGCAGGAACTTGCTTAAGCTCTCCCCCAAATCCCTTAAAACACCTGTAAAAAATGGCTCTGAGCAAATTCTAGAGCTGCAGCACCCACGAAATAGCAGAGAGAAACACATCTCCAGCCCAGGAGAGCCTGGATGGTCACTGGGAAGGGTCTATCACATGGCGCTGGGAGCAAGGGCAGCCCAGCGTGGGCCATGCCAGGACAGACCAGACCAGGAGGCAGCCAGAGCAAGCCTTACGGCCATGAATCATTGAGCTGTGGCAGTTGACAGACTTCTCAACTCACAAACGCAAAAGACCACGGAGCAGGTTAGTGGGAAAACTGTTGGATCAGGTTAGAGAGTGCTCTGGCCCCAGCCCTGGGGCTGGCGGAGGTGGAGTGGTGGTGGTGGCAGCAGCAGCAGGAAGCTCCTGCAGCTGCTTCCAGAGCTCCAGTGCCAGCTTCTTCCAGAGTCCATGGCTCACACAGTGGGAGGAATCAAGAGGCAGATCAGAGAGGGAGTGCAAGAAGTGCTTTGTGGGCATAAAGGCAGACTCTCTTGCTGTGCCCTGCTTAGATCTGCATTGCTATCCTGATTGGCAGTTCCTGTGGGAGGAGGAGCGCTGCTGTGGCAGAGCTTGCAGTGACAGTGGAGTAGAAGTAGCTCTGAAAGCAGCAGCGCAGCCCCTAAAGCTTGGGACAAAGTATTCTCTACTCTACAAGCAGTCATACCCTGACAAAAAGCTCAAGGGTCAAGTAGCTGGCTGGAAACATGAACAGGCAGTGAAAACAGTCTCAGACTCAGACTCAAACTCAAACTCTAGATTCCTTTTTTTGGTGACAAAGAAGATCAAAACATACAGCCAGAAGAAGTCAACAAAGTCAAAGACCCCACATCAAAAGCCTCCAAGAAGAATATGAATTAGTCTCAGGCCATGGAAGAACTCAAAAAGAATTTGGAAAAGCAAGTTAGAGAAGTAGAGGAAAAATTGGGAAGAGAAATGAGAAGGATGCAAGAAAACCATGAAAAACAAGTCAATGACTTGCTAAAGGAGACCCAAAAAAATACTGAAGAAAATAACACCTTAAAGAATAGACTAACCCAAATGTCAAAAGAGCTCCAAAAAGCCAATGAGGAGAAGAATGCCTTGAAAGACAGAATTAGACAAATGGAAAAGGAGGTCCAAAAGACTACTGAAGAAAATACCACCTTAAAAATTAGATTGGAGCAAGTGGAAGCTAGTGACTTCATGAGAAATCAAGATATTATAAAACAGAACCAAAGGAATGAAAAAGTGGAAGACAATGTGAAATATCTCATTGGAAAAACCACTGATATGGAAAATAGATCCAGGAGAGATAATTTAAAAATTATTGGACTACCTGAAAGCCATGATCAAAAAAAGAGCCTAGACACCATCTTTCAAGAAATTTTCAAGGAAAACTGCCCTGATACTCTAGAACCAGAGGGTAAAATAGAAATCTAAAGAATCCACCAATCACCTCTTGAAAAAGATCCCCCCAAAAAACTCCTAGGAATATTGTCGCCAAATTCCAGAGTTCCCAGATCAAGGAGAAAATATTGCAAGCAGCCAGAAAGAAACAATTTGAGTATTGTGGAAACATAATCAGAATAATCCAAGATCTGGCAGCTTCTGCATTGAGAGATTGAAGGGCTTGGAATATGATATTCTGGAGGTCAATGGAGCTAGGATTAAAACCTAGAATCACCTACCCAGCAAAACTGAGTGTCATGCTCCAAGGCAAAATATGGACTTGCAATAAAATAGAGGACTTTCAGGCTTTTTCAGTGAAAAGACCAGAGCTGAATAGAAAATTTGACTTTCAAACACAAGAATCGGGAGAAGCATGAAAAGGTAATCAAGAAAAAGAACAAGAAAAAGAAATCACAAGGGACTTACTAAAGTTGAACTGTTTTGCTTACATTCCTACATGGAAAGATGATATTTGTAATTCATGAAACCTTTCTCAGTATTAGGGTAGTTGAAGGGAATATACATATATGCATATATATATATATATATATATATATATATATATATATATAGACAGAGGGCACGGGGTGAGTTGAATATGAAGGGATGATATCTAAAAAAATTAAATTAAGGGGTGAGAGAGGAAATATTGAGAGAGGAAGAAAGGGAGAGATAGAATGGGGTAAATTATCTCACATAAAAGTGGCAAGAAAAAGCTGTTCTGTTGGAAGGGAAGAGGGGGCAGGTGAGGGGGAATGAGTGAATCTTGCTCTCATCGGATTCAACTTGAGGAGGGAATAACATACACACTCAAGTGGGTATCTTACCTCACAGGAAAATAGGGGGAAGGGGATAAAAAAGGGGGACAATAGAAGGGAGGGCAGATAGGGGGAGGAGGTAATCAAAAGCAAAAACTTTTCAAAAAAGGACAGGGTCAAGGGAGAAAATTGAATAAAGGGGGACCAGATAGGATGGAGGGAAAAATAGATTTTTACAACATGATTATTGTGGAAGTGTTTTGCATAATGATACATGTGTGGCCTATGTTGAATTGCTTGCCTTCTTAGGGAGGCTGGGTGGGAAGGGAAGAGGGGAGAGAATTTGGAACTCAAAGTTTTAAAAGCAGATGCTCAAAAAAAGTTGTTTTTGCATGCAACTGGGAAATAAGATTTATAGGGAATGGGGCATAGAAATCTATTGTGCCCTATAAGAAAGTAACAGGAAAGGGGAAGGGGGGGAGTGGGGTGACAGAAGGGAGAGCTGACTGGGGAATGGAGCAATCAGGATATATGCCATCTTGGAGTTGGGGAGAGGGTAGAAATGGGGAGAAAATTTGGAACTCAAAATCTTATGGAAATCAATGTTGAAAACTAAAATATTAAATAATAATAATAATAAAAGAAATGATAAAGGGGATGGTTTCTGAAAATCCTGGGAAGATCCGTATGAACTGATACAAAGTGAAGTGAGCTGAACATTGTACAGAGTAACAGAAATATTATAAAAGATAATCAACTGTGAAAGTCTTGGTAACTTTGATCAACAGGATGACCCATCACAACCCCAAAGGACTCATGATGTAAAACTCTAACCACCTCCAGATATAGAACTGATAGTCTCAGAGTACAGATTGAAGCATATTTTTATTTACTTTATTTTCCTTGCTTTTTTTGTAACATCGCTAATGCAGAAATATATTTTGGATGACTTCATATATATAATGGGCATCCTATTTTTGCCTCCTCAATGGGTGGGGGAGAGAGTGGAGGGGGAGAGAGACAACTTAGAACTGGAAATGAAAAAAATATTTATCAGTGCAAGTAGGAGTTAGAATAAGGCTCCCTACAGATTATATGAGCTACAGTAGGATCCTAGCTCTAGATGGGGCCTCAGAGGCAAACTAGTCTAACCTGCACATTTTACAGATGAAGAAACTGAGGCCCAGGGAGGGCAAGTGACTTGGTCAAGGTCCCAAGTGTCAGAGGTCAATTCCTCTGACTGTAGACATAGAGCTCTTTGCACTATACTAACGGAGTTGGGATACTAGCCCTTTATTTGTTTATTACTGTCCTGAATAAATATTATCTGTTTAAGTGCTAGTGGGAAGCCTCTGGCTCTTTACATAAGTCCTGTCTGATGCTCGTTCCCCTCCTCTCCCCTTCCAGAGAGCAGAAATGAGGCAGATGCTGAGGTTCCCAGAGAATCACTCTGGGGGAGGATACAAACTACATAGAATGTATCTAGGGAGAAGCCTCCAAGATCTGAACTCCTGTCCAGAAGAGGCCCCATCACAAGCTAGTAATCTTCTTTGTTGGGCTCACCCTACTTCTTGAGTTCCCAGAGGATGAGGGCCGCAGCCTCTTTCTTTGGCATCCCCCTAAAGTGCCCAGCACAGTGCTCTGCACTGCACAGTCAAGGTGCCACAGTTGATGAACTAGAAGCTTGCTCATTTTACTTATTACTGGACAAAAGAAAAGGTACGGTTTCCCATGACAGTGCTTGCAAAGGGAATGGGCTTAACAGATGCGGCTCTTAAAATTAAACCAGGGAATCTGGAACAGAGAATGAAATAGGGCATAGAACATTGACCTTGGAACTATACAGGGCATGGAACTTGGAAGCTAGAATGTAGGATATAACACTCGAATCCTGGAATTAGGGCAAAAAACCTGGAACTTGGAACCTGACAACACACGGGGCATAAAACCTGTGATTTGGGACCTAGAAATACACAGAATGGCACTTGGAACCTGGAACTGCAGCAGGGTATGGAACGTGGAAACTAGAGCTTGGAACCATATAGGGCATGAAGCTTGGGATGCGCAACTTGGAACCTGGGATTTTATTAGGCAGAGGGCTTGGAACTTTGTAGGCTATAGAAACTCTCACTTATCCTCTGCTCACAAGAGACACCCCAAGTTGTTGGTCTTTAAAGAATCAGTAATGATTGCAATTCAGGCCCATGTGTGAGAAGAATTCTCTCCAGTTCTGGGAAGAGGGAAAAGCTGGCTTGGAAGGGCTGGAGTAAGGAACCCCATCTCTGTGCTATTGTTAGAATAAGCTGAGTGTAATGGGGATCTAATATCCCTCCTGGCCCATCTGCCTGGTCCGGGGTAGGGGGGAAGGGGGGGGAAGGAGGGACTGAGGCATATAACATTAAGGAATCCCAAGGTGGGTGGGTGCACTCAGGAGACATCTCCTTGTCACCCTTTTCAGCTCCCACTCCTTTCTGGGTGGTCTTTAGTTTATTCTGCCCTTATCTTGCCGTGCCTCTGATGCCGGCTGAATTCATGGGTAATAGAAAGGGGGGGATTCTTGTTCGTGAAGTCAGGGGCCCACAGACAGCAGGGACAATAATCAGCTCATCCAATCCTTGTCACTTAGACCCTGTCAAGATACCCAAAGAGGAGGAGCTCAGACCAGCCCCCATTTGAACCTTGGAAAGCAGGCCCCCATCTCCCATCTCCTAACCTTAGCAGGGACACCCCCAAACACCAGCCCTGATGCTTGTGTCCTGCTCCTAACTAGGCAGGGGAGAGTCATAATCGCTCCCATGCCCAGCATGTTCTAAGCACTACAGATGAGAACCCAGAATACCAAGAGGTGAGATGACCAGCCCAAGGGTACATAGTCATGAGAAGGCAGAGCACAGCTTTGAATGCCCCACTCTCAGGAGCTTCCCCTCTCTTCAAGGGGTTCAACTAGATGATCTCTATAGACCCTTCCCATACTTAGAATGACCTATAGCATAGGTCTGGATAAGGCCTGAACTTGTTATCTCATTGGGGAACAAGGGAAGGGGAAGGGAAGAAGCATTTATTAAACACCTACTATGTGCTAGGTGCTGTGCTAATCATTTTACAAAGATTGTCTCCTTTGATCCTCACAACAACTCTTTGAGGTAGGTGTTATCAATCCCCATTTTATGGTTTGGGGAACTGAGGCAGGCAGAGGTAAGTGACTTGCCAAGGTCACACAGCTAGTAAGTGTCTGAAGGCAAATTCAAACTCAGGTCTTCCTGACTCCAGGTCCAGCACTCTATGCACTGCAAGTGGTATCTGGGACTCCTAGAGGAGGAAATTCCCTCTACCAATGAAGGTTGGCATCTTCTTTATAACTTAGAGAGTTGTTTGTCCTTATGTTTCTGCTCGTGCTTTTACCACATATTGTTCTTTTGGGTGCTCAGATTTTCTTCTGGGGAGGAAGGGAAGGGAAGATACATTTATTAATCACCTACTATGTGCCAGGCACTGTGCTAAGTGCTTTACAAATATTCTTTTGTTTGATCCTCACAACAACTCTGGGAGGTGGGTGCTATTATTATCCCCATTTTACAGATAAGAAACTGAGGCAGACAGATTAAGTGGCTTTCCCAGGATCATGAAGCTAGTTAGTGTCTATATTTGAGCTCAGGTTTTCCTGACCCTGAGCCTGGTGCTCACTCTACTGTGCCACCTGGCTGTCTCTGGTACACAGCATCCAATTAGGCCAGTGTTCCCAGAGCGAAATAGATTTTGTTTTATGGAGATAGTGGGAGTCAAGGAGTTGGGTTCAAATCCAGCCCCAACGACTTTCCTAGCTAGATTACCTTGAGTAAGTCTCCTTCCTTCTCTCATACTGAGATTTATCAGACTATAAGTCAACCCCCAAAGTCCATTGATATGGGCCTCTCTCTTTACTGGCGGAGATCAATGCCCTGCACCTGCAGGAAGGTTGGGGGCAGAGTTGGCAAGAGTGGGAGAGGAGAAAGGGTCAGTCTCTGCAGGCACTTCTGGCTTCCAGCTTCAAGAGAGAATATGGACAATGCCAACTCTTCTTCAGGTTGTTGAAGGGAGAATGAGACTCTGGGAAGAAGCCAGCGTGAGAAGGGCTGGCAGTTTCTGTTGTATCCCAGACATAATTGTAGTGCTGAGGAGAGCAGGGTGGCCAAGCAACTGGCCACAATCTCTTGCTTCCCCTCCTGGCAGGAATTAAAGGAAGACAAGAAGAGGCTAGAGATATCCATTCTGCCCCCTTTCAAGCCACACAAGAGACTCTCCCATGCTACATTTGGGGGAACAGACCTCACTGCATGTAAAGCGGGGGGCCTGGATTTGATGCTGTCCAAGTCTGAATCCCATGAGCTGGAAGAGACATCGGAAGCTATCTGATCCTTCTACTCCATCTTTCAGAAGAGGAAACTGAGGCCCAAAAAGAATTGACTTGCTCACAGTGGCATAAGTAGTACCAAATTTTTTTCTTTTCTTTTTGAGATAGAGTCCTCCCAACTGGCCCAGTAGCTGCTCACAGGCCAATCCCACTGCCGATTAGCATGGGAGTTTTGACCTGCTCCATTTTTCTGATCTGGACCAGTTGGGCCCCTCCTTATGCAGCCTAGTAGCCCCTTGTTCCCGGAAGCTAGACATATGGGTGGGGATGCCCCACTGGAGCTCACAAGTTGGAACGTCACCAGCCTCAGCCTCCCCTGGCATCAAGGCTTATAGGTGAGGGCCTGACTCCAATTTTTTTAAAAATGCGTTTTATTGATTTATTTTTCCACATCACTGCCATAGGCCACCCCCAACCCCCACAACCCCCATGTCCATAAAATGAGATCCAGCTAAGCAGAACAAGCCAGTCCACTGGACCGTCTGAGAGGCATACCTCATTCTGTGACTGTCATGTGCCACACACAATCTGATTCACAACCTGTGGGAAAAGACTGGGGGAGGGCTTGGGTTATCAGCCTTATACCCCCAAAGGAGAAGGGAACACACCATCACTCAAACTCCAAAAATAAGGGTTTATTTCCCTTTTAAAACTCTTTATTATAAAGATATATTTACACAGGACAATATTACAAACACAGGAATTGACATGACCATTGCCAGGAGGGGATGGTGCCTCAGGGAAGAAAGGTTTTATCTTGGCATAAATTAGAACCACAAACTGAACAGCTACCATGTGAAAGGGGATTAGCTGGGATCCAGCTGTCCCCCTTCTTCTCCTCTTCCTCTTCCTCCTCCAGCTGTCTGTGGCCCTCCTACCCTCCCAGCCAGGGATATATCCCTGGCCCACCAGTCCTGAGAGTGTGGACAATCCCAGTCTGACCTCAGGTGAATACAGGGCCTCAGCTACGAAGGTCAGGAGACTGGAGGTGGGTGGGGTGGTGAGGCCCAGCCAAATGGGAGAAAGGGAGGGCCCAAGTCAGGTTCTCAGGCCCGGGCCTGGGCCACAAAAGTACATTGTGGAAAGAGCTGTAGTATAGTGGGAAAAGTGCTGAATTGGAAGTCACAAGACCTGGGTTCAAATCCCAGCTCTGCCACTTGCCACTTGTGTGACCTTGGGTGAGTCATTTGATCTCTACAGACCTTGCCCCCTCCCCCCATAAGATAAGGGATCGGACTAGATGAGCTCTCCAGGTCCATCCAAGATCTCTATCTTATGATGGGCCCAGGGCCACAATGGCACCTAGCTCTCATATGGCCCCTGGTCCACTGCTTTAACTGCTGCAGGGGAGGAAAACTAACCCAGATGAATCCAAGTTACCCACAGCAAAGGGACATTTGGGGAGGAACGTTTGTGCATCACTAGGGGTGCGGGGGGAGTGGTACAGCTCCCTTCCAGAAAGCAGGCAGTTCATAGCTAGCTCTCCCTCTCTCCACCCCAGATCTGGCTCCCCCACTCCTTTCTTGGCCTCAGTTTCCCCATGTAGGAAAAGGGGTGTGGTGGACTAGAGATCTCTAAGCAACTTTCTAACTCTGATATTCTAGGATTCTTGGCACCGTGGTGGGTGAAAGGCACCTATCTCCCCAGTGGGCCCCCCATTTTATGGGCTACCCCAACCCACGGTTGGGAGTGGGGGTGGCAGGGAGTCAGCAGCCAGAATTTCATTTGAGAATGGAGGGATGAATGAAAGGGTGTGGAGGACTGGGGTGAGGAGCATTACGCCCTGCCTCTGAGTCCCAGTCTCCTTTGTGTAACAGGAAGGATGCAAAAAGCATCCTGGGAGAAGCAGAGACAGGACCTTTGAACAAAGGCAACGTATCCCCATTCCCCTAAAGGCTGAGGACTCTAACCCTGTTATATTCACAGAATCTCAGAGCCAAAAGGGGCTTTGGGGGCCATTCAGTTCAACCCAACAGGAATTATCTCTACAACACACCCAGCAAGCAATTGGTCAATCTCTGCTGGAATACGTACAGTGACAGGGAGCTATCTCCCAAGGCAGCTCATTCCACTTTAGGCCAGCTCTCATGATTAGGTAGTTTTTTCCTTGTATGGAACCCAAATCTGCCTCAATGCAACCTTCACCTATTGCATTATTTTGACCCCTCTGGGGCCAAGTGGAACAAGCCAGATCCTTTTCCCTTTACTTTTGGAAGTTTAATTAAGAATAAATAGATTCCTCCCCTCCACAGAAGCCACTGTTTCACAAAAATAGCTCTCTTCTTGACTGCATATGTGTGTATGTACGTGTGGACTTTTATATATGTATTTTATATATCTTCTTAAATCTCTAGAAGGTAGAAGGAAGGAACACACACCATAGAGACAGGGAAATGGGGGCATCTTAAGACTTCAGAGGGGACTCCCCTCCCCTCACATCTAAGAAAGTGCTTCAAAGGACCCCCTTGAGGGGGGGTGACAAAAATTGAAACTGTCCCCAGCACTGGAAGGTGGGAAAGACACCAGCTGCTTTCCCCTCCAACAAAGGATCCCCGTTGGCTTCACCAGAAACCAGCCCCCCAAATTCCAAGGCACAATATCAAAGCAACCCCACCTTCCACCAGACCGTCCCCAGGGTTCCCCAGTTTCTCTTAGCCATTTGATCTCTATCCCCATAAATGCCCCACTCAGAAGGCTCTGCTGGCTCCTCTCTCCCCTTACATCTCCCCATTTGGACACCCTTGAGGCCAGGGCTCATTGAAGGGAAAGCAACTGCATCATAGTACCCAAGGGAAAGCGGGGGAAGCCCCAGCCTGGACACCCAAATTCCCATGGATCACTGGGTGAAGAGGGGCCATAGTGACATTTGGAAGGCGGACCTGGAGGGAGGCAGAGAAGGGGACGAAAGCCTTCCCCCACTCGTCTCAGTGTCGGGGCCCCAGATTAATAAGGGCTTAGGGCAGGGAGGAGGAAGAGAAGTGGATTAAGTCAGTCCAAGAGAAAGAAAGGGGTCCAGGACAACTCCATCCAGGCAGCGGCATGGGGAAGCTGTTCTGAGGGAGGGGCCTGGCCCATGTGCAGGTAGGAAAAGCCGTCCATCTGCTGGGAGCAGAACAGGGAGTGAAGACACGGACCCTTGGAGGCCTCAATAGCCCTGGGGACAAACAGGAGAGAAGAGTCACGAGGATGATCCCACTCAAGGTCTTCTAGGGCTGGGGACACACACACACACACACACACACACACACACACACACACACACACACACACACTGTCTTGAATGGAGCCTGAAATCCAAACCAAGCCTAAAGCATCATGGGAAAAGGGAAGAAATCCTAAACAAAGTCACATCCCCAGTATTGTGGAAAGAAGCAAGAAGGAATAAAGATCCTGGCCCTCAGGAAGTTGACATCTTGGACTTCCTGTTCCCTCCTAGCCTCACTGACCCTGGCTGAGAACCCTTTCACCCCTCCCAGGGCTGCCTGGGCTGAAAGCCCATCTACACTCCCTCTCCAGGGCTGAGAAAAACCCTCAGCCTCCAAAGCTATGCTGGGTCTCTGTCTGTCTGAAGGATCAATCCTTGCTAACTACAGGCAATACAGTATCGAAAACCATAGTTCAAGAGACAAGAGACCCAAGTTAAGTCCCTAACTAGCTGTATGACCTTGGGCAAGTCTCTTTCCCTTTGGTTCTTAATTCCCTCATCTAGAACAGGAAGGGGTCAGACCAGGTAAGCCCTTTCTGCCTTTGACAGTCTGTGGTTTATGACTCGATGACTACCTGGGTGGCCCTGGGCCTTCTCCAGGCTCCAAGTTCCTCTATACTGGAGTATGGGGAGATCAGTTTTAGAATAAATGTTTTCTGGGGGAACCTGGTGTCTGAAAATGTGTGAGTTCTCTTTGTTCTTTCAACACTCTTCCCAGAAACCCAAGTTCTTGAATCCCAGCTCTCCAACTTCCTAGCCATGTGACCATAGATGAGTCACTTCTCTTTCTGAGAATTGGTTTTTTCATCTGTAAAATGGGGTAATAAGACTTGGGCTGCCTTCCTCTCGTGGCTATTGTGGGGAAAGCCCCTGGTCACCTTAGAAGTACATATTCTTGCACTGGGCTCTTCTCTACTGGTTTCATCGACTCATGCCAGGCTCAGAGCTGGGAGGGGTCTTGGCACAGAGAAGAACAGGGCTGGGAGGGACCTTAGAACAGAGGATGTGGGTAAAGGAGTCCATTCTCTTCATTTTATAGAAAACCGAGCCCCCTCCAGGAGGAGAGCCTCCTTCCAGGTCACTGTGCCCATATCTGTATCCATCTCATTTAGCTCGATTCCCTAACAGGGGAATGGAGACTCTCCATGGGAAGGGATCACTGCTTTGGCCTTCCCATGCTTCCCACGCACTGAGCAGGTGCCAGTGAAGGAATGACTGCCTGATGTGTCCTGGGGCAATGGGAGGCTCCCTTCTCTCTCCCCCAAGTTTGGCCCAGTTAGCTACCTGCTTCAGAAAGGCATGGGGCCTTTGTGGGAGAGGCGAGGCCGCTGCCTTCGGAACTTCCTCCTACCGCCCTGCCAGGGTCCCCCAGTTCTTGCCACCTTGGGCTGCACCAGGGTCCGAATGTTCCCTTCCTCCAGCTCCTTCCTGTCCAACGCCTCTACCAAGGGCCCTGAAGGGAGGAAAAAGAAGGTTAGTAGACTGCAGGCCTCAGAGCTGGGAAGCCTTTTAGGGACCATCTTGTCAAACCCTCTCATTTTCCAGATGAGGAAACTGAGGCCCAGAAAGGTGACATTTTGTGACTGTCATGTGCCCCAAGGTTACCCACAGCATATGGAGCTGGCAGGAACCTCGAGGACCATTTAGTCCAACTGAGGCCAGGGAGGAGAAGGGACTTGTCCAGGCTCACACAAGTTGTAAGCACCAGAGGCGGTATTTGGACCCACTGTACCACACTGCCCCCCACCGGACATGAGCCTGGAAGGTAGTAGGGATGCCTCATTCCCCCTGTTAAGAACATTGCTCCCTATTGCCTTTGGGATAAAATTCAAACTTCTCTGTTTGGCTTTCAAGCCCTTCCCAATCTGGCCCCAGGGCATCTTTCCAGGCTGATTTCCCATCATTCTCCCTCCTTACCTAGACTTCCTGGTGTCCCACCAAGGCTCATTTTAAGGGCGCTCTCCTGACTAGATGCCTTCTCTGATTTATTCGCTCTCCTCTCCCCACCATTACTGCTCTCCCTTCCCAGAACTCCTTTGTATTTACTTTGAACATAGTTCTCACGTCCATTTTCCCCTGACCCCAAATAGAACAGAAGCTCTCTGAGGATAGGAACAATTTTCAGTTTTGTTTTTATATCCTCCCCCTCAAGTCTTGCACAGTGCCTGGTATGTAGTAGGAGCTTAATAAATGCTTCTTACTATTGAGATTAAGAGCCAGGCCAGGGCTAAGACAGGGGCCAAGATTAAGGTCAGTGTGGGGTCAAAGCTCCAGCAGGGCCTGCCCCTGAAACGTTGGCCTCCAAAGAATCGGCTCATCCACCTGGTCCTACCTAGGACTGGAATCCCTGCCCTTCTCTCCTACCTGAAGCCTCTGCCCAGGCAGCTCCAGGGTCACTGCCAATCTAGCCCTGAAAGCCAGGGGCATCATCTTTCCTCTTTAAGCATGACAAAGGGGCCTCAACCAGTTCCGGCTGCTTGGTTTCCTCCCAGCCTCCCTGTTCTCCCTGTCAGCCTCTCTGCCTCCCTCCTTCCCACCTGACCCCCATTGCTCCCAGTCAACCATCAGAAGCAGAGTTTCCTCTTAAAGGAGGAAGGGCTGGGCCTCTTATTAGATCCCATTGACGGGCTGGGGACTGCCCCTCACCCCCGGACTTACCTCACTCTTCTTCCTTCCTTCTGAGATCAACCCTCAGGGGGAAGGAGCACGAAAGGAAATGCCGGAGGGACCCCAACCTCCTTCAGTCCCCTCTGATCCTCACAATTCAATGCCACTTCCTCTTGAGACAGCCCTGCCCTATTCCAGGCCCGGGACCCCCACTCACTCCTCCCTAGTTCTCAGGCTCTGAGCAGAAAGAGCTCTGAAGAGGAACTCAAAGGGCCTGGGTGCAGATCCTGGCACTTCTCTTTACTAAGTGTGTGACTTTGGGCAAGTCATCAATAAAACAAAGGGGTTGGATGAGACCAGCCAAAGGTCCCTTCCAACTCAAAATTCATGATTCTACAATCCACATCCTGAGAGTAAGAGGGGCTGTGACACCAGTCTCCTCTCTTCCCTCTTGTCCCCCAAGCAGGTCCCAGGAGAGCTTCGGTCCGTCCGTCCCTCCCTCCCTCCTCCCCATCCTCTGCCCTATTTAAACAGCAGCCAAAAGGAGATGAGGTCACTCCAGCTGAATCCAAAGGGAGGCCTCTGTGCTAGGAGCTGGGGGCTGGGGCCATTATCTCCACCCCCCGGACTTGGCTTGATTCACAGGATCATAGATTTAGAGCTTAAGGGAACCCCGGGGGTGCAAGGGGGCTCATCGCATAACCTCACTTCACAAGATGAGGAAACCAAGGCCCCAAAAGGCTAAGGGATTTGCCCAATGTAGTAAGTGGCAGAGCAAGGACTGGAACCCAGAACCTCTAACTCCAAATCCAATTTTTTTCCCTGCTAAGGTGGTGTCTTTTGGTGCCTCAGCTTCTCCACCCATAGCAGTGGTCCTAGTGAGGAAACTGAGTCAGCAAAACACATTACCTGAAGAGTTCTAATAAAGACCTTAGAAAATACAGAAAGTGGGATGTTACTGGGCAAGGAGAATATACTAGAAGGAGCTCTGGGATTGGAATCAGGTTGGCTTCGAGCCCCAGCTCTGGTGCTTACTACCTGTGTAATCATGGACAAGTCACTCAACTTCTCTGGCCTCAGTTGCCTCCTCCACAAAATGGTTTGTTGTAAGGAAGGTACTTGGTAAATTCTGGGGAAATTCAAGTTAATGTTAATATTACTAAGTACATGGTAAGATTAGAAACAAAAACTGGTACACAAGAGCTGGACAGAACCTTGGAGTGAGTTTAGCTTTCTCGTTTTAGGAAGTAAAAGGCAGAGCTGCGATTTGAATCCAAGTCTTTTGGTTTTTTTTTGTTTTTGTTTTGTTTTTTGGCAGGACAACTGGGGTTAAGTGACTTGCCCAAGATCACACAGCTAGTACATGCATCAAGTGTCTGAGGTCAAATTTGTACTCAGGTCCTCCTGACTCCATGGCCAGTGCTCCACTCACTGCGCCACCTAGCTGCGCCTTGAATCAAAGTCTTTAACTGCTAGTCTAGGGTCTTCCATTAGGCCACACTGTATCACAGTGTTTTTTCCGGAAAAGTGCCTTCCTCTCTGTGATCTTAACCCATTACTTTCCTGTTTCTCAACAAAACAGAGAAATTCCTCTTCCCCTCTGAAACTCAGTTTTCTCTTTCATGAGGGGCTGAGTGGGGAGGGTATTGTTCTAAAAGATCTCAACAGAGATCTTCTAGAGATTCCTTCTAACTCTAGTAGTTTATGATCCAAAGCCACTGTCCCTTCCCTCCCCCCACCCTCACCCCATCCCATGGAGGGCCAGCCCAGGAGGAAGTAACATTGAACGGTTAGTGATAGGGACTAGAAAGGTCTCTAATCTGTTATCGCTGCCCTCCAGTCTAGAACCATGCCCACCAGTCCACTTCCTGACAATGTCAGCTTCTTCCCATCCTAGTTAACGTAGCCCTTCTTCTGTTGACCATGGGTCACAGGATCCTAGATCTGAAGCTGGAAGGGACCTGAGAGGCCATCTTGTCCAACCTCTTCATTTTACAGAAGAGGAAACTGAGGCTCAAGGAGGGGAAGTGCTTTCCTAAGGTCTCACAGGTAAGAGGAAGGATTTGAGCCCAGGCCCTCTGACTTCTGAGCCACCATTCTTTCCATACTGCCTCATGTCTGCCCACTTGTTTTCCAGAGGAAGCTTCCAATCGATCCATCATTGAATATTTGTGCCACAGGTGGGTCAACAGCCACTGGTGCCCAGTCTCTGCCATCCAGGTTTACATAGAGGAATGACTCTTCATTTTCAACAAATGAGGAAACTGAGACCCGGGATGCGTTAATGACAATACTACACGGGCAGCCTCTGGACTCAAACCTAGGACTCCAATCCAGCACTTCGAAATGGAAAGATACTAGAGCCAGGAGACTTGGGTTCAAGTTCCAGCACTAAGCTCCCTAGATGTATGACCTTAGCCAAGTCAATGTTAGAGAATCTCTAGAGAAATCATTTTGTTACTATGCAGGGCCATGGGTCCTCTTTCCCCACAGCTACTATCCTCCCCCTGGTGCTCCATTTCCCCATCCTTCCCAGAATCCTCTACAATTAGCTCACTATTTCCACACAGCCTCCCACCACGGCCCCTCCCCAGCTTTCCAATCATATCTCCTCCTCTTCCAAGGCTTGCCTCTCCCCTCCTGCCCCCCGACACACACACATCCCTTCTTTGGCTCCATCCTGACCATGCCTCACCCTCTCCTTACACACAGTTTCCATGCATTTGTTGGCATCAGTCAGAGTTGGCCATGACCTAGGGGAAGACAGGCCCTTCTACCTCCTCTCCCCTAACCAGGTCCCCAAAGCCTTCTTGCTAAACCCCAGCTCTGTGCTGGTTGACATTTTTTTTTTTATCAATGACATGGCTGAAGGCAGAGATGGTAGGCCTATCAAATCTGCAGATCCAAAGATGAGAGGGAGAACTAACACACATAGTGGTGACAGGGGTGTAAGATGCAAAAAAAAATCTGGACAGTCTAAAACAGTAGGTCAAACTTGGTAAGGAGAAAATTACTGGGGATGAATGCAAATCCTGCACTTGGGTTCAAAAAACCAACCTCCCAACTACAGGATAATCTACTAGGCCATGTTTCTCATGACAAAGATCTGGGGGTTCGGTGGATTGCAAGGTATATTGAGTCAAGATGATGACACGGTGGTCCAACAAAGTAATGCCATTTAGGTGGCATCAAAAGAGGTGTGACATTGAGGCCCAGGAAGATGGAAGTCCTACTGTTCTCTCTAGATGGTCAGACTCCATCTGGAGCATTGTGTTCAGTTCTAGGCACTAAATTTCAGAAAGGACATTGATAAGCTGGATGGCATCCAGAACAGGGTGACCAGGCCTGAAGTACCTTCATGCTGTATAACAAGTCAAGTCAGGTCAACAACCATTTATTATGCACCTACGTATATATCCAGGCACAGTGCTAAGCACAAGGACTAGAAAGAGAGGCAACAACACACAAAACAACCATGCTGAACAGAACTGAGGAAAGAAAGTCTCACAAAGGCTCCACACTTGCTCAGCATCACACTTGTTATTGTTCAGTCACGGATGACTCCCTGTGACCCCATGTGGGGTTTTCTTGTCACGGATCCTAGAATGGTTTGCCATTTCCCTCTCCAGACCATTTTACAGATGAAAAAAACGGAAGCAAACAGGGTCAAGCGACTTGCCCAGGGTCACACAGCTAGTAAGTGTCTGAGGCTAGATTTGAACTCAGGTTTTCCTGAGTCCAGGCCCAGCACTCTATCCACTGTGCAACATGTTATCTACAAGATAAATTAGAGACAATCCACTGAGGGAAGCATTATGGGGGAACAGAACAGACTTCTAATAACAGGTGAGATTTTAATTGGGACTCAAAGGGAACCAAGGAATCTAGGAGGGAGAGAATTCCAGGCCCGAGGAACAGCCAATGAAAATGCCTACAGGGGTAAAGGTGAAGTCTACAAAGGAGGCCAGTGTAGCTGAGTTGTAGGACACAGGGAAGGGAATAAGTGTATGAAGACTGGACAGGTAGGAAGGGGCCAGGTTATGAACCAGGTGGAAGATTTTATATTTGATCTTGGGATAACAGGGAGCCACCGAAATTTACTAGAGGGTTGGACGGACATAGTCAGACCTCACCATTAGGAAGATCAATTTGATAGCTGAGCGAAGGATGGAATGGGGTGAAGAGAGAATTGAGGCAGGGAGACTCCAATCAGAAGGCTATTTCAATAGTCTCAGTGTAGGAGAATAAGGGTCTGGACTGGGATGGTAGCAGGGTCAGAGAAGAGAAAGAGACTATGTAGGAGATGCTGTGAGGGCAGAAACAACAGGACTTGGTAACCCATTGGATATGGAGGATGAGAGAGAATGAGTTGAGGATGATACCTTGGCTGTGAGTCTGGTTGACTGGAAGAGTGGTGATACCCTTGATGACAATGGGGAAGTTAGGATAGGGGAAAAGATACTGAATTTCAGTTTTGGAAATATTGAGTTTAAGATGTCTAGGGGACATGCAGTTTGAGAGGTTCAATAGGCAGGTGGAGACGTGAAAATGTAGGCGACAGAGGTCACGGCTGGACAACTAGATAAGAGAATGATCTGCATAGGAAAGACAACTGAACCTATGGGAACTGATGAGACTACCGAGAGAGGGTACAGTGTGAGAAGAAGGCCCAGAACAGAGCCTTGGGAGACACATGGTTAGTGGGTGAAGATCCAGCAAAAAAAGGAATCTGGAAGAAGGAAAACCAGGAGGGAGCAGCGTCTCAGAGGTCTAGAGAGAAGAGGCTGATCAATGGGTCAAAGCAGGATGAATGTGTGGCCTAATGAAGCCTTGAGAGGAAAATGAGATCTCCCTCCACGTGTATGGGAGAGGGACCAGACCTGCTCTGCTTGGCCCCAGGGGACAGAGCCAGACCCAGTGGTTGTAATGGCAGAGGCAGATTTCAACTCAATGTAAAGAAGAATTTCTTAAGAACCAGGAGCGTCTCACAATGGAAGAGGTCACCTGAGAAAGAAGAGGAGGAAGACGAACGAGGGAGGGGGTGAACGCTTGCCAGAGGCTAGTGTTGGAGGTGCAGGGGATTCCTGTTCAGTCATGACTTGGTCTAGAAAGCCTCTATAGTCCCTATCCAAGGGCATCTCATTTGCTATAATGAGTCAGTTGGGTTTTTTTTGTTTTGTTTTGTTTTGGTTTTTTATGGAAAGGGAAATGAGGAAGGCAGTTCTGCTTTGGATTACCAGGAGTAAGTGAGCACCTAAGGTCCCTTCAGACTCTCAGATTCTGCAATTCTTAAGTCACCCTCCCCTCACTCTATCCTGGGAGCCACCATTTCCTCATCTGTAAAATGGGGCTGATAGCCCCTAGCTTGCCTACTTCACAGGATAGAATGTGGCCCAAAGCATACAAATATGGGGGTTTATTGGTCCTGGTCCCCATTGCATCATTCTGGACCTTGCCCTCCCTCCCCAAAAGCCTGTCAAACTGCTTTCTATTTCCTAAACACTCAAGCTGAGAGTTCCCTGATATGTGGACTCTGCAGAGACCTGGGGGCGGCCACCGTTAGGAATCTGGGTTGGACTGCTCATGTGTCCAGCTGCCTGGAAGATAATCCGTGAAGAAGTGTTCCCCCCACCCCCGCCTTCCCCATCGTGAGAATCCAAAGTAGGGCTGCCTCTCTCAGCCCCTCTGCACGAAAGCCAGCTCATTAGAGCAAGTGGAGGGGGGGGCGCCCCCTGGGTAGGGAGCCAGACGTGGGCCACCCCTCCATGAAGCTGAGTCAGAGGGAGTGGAGGCTGGCTCCCAGCCTGGAACCAGGAGACCTCCACCCCTGAGCTCCCTGTGCCACCACAGAAGGGGGCTGGAGCTGGGGAGAGAGAGGGCTTGGTGCCCCCAGCTCCTTCCCTCATGCTTCCAGAATCAATAAGGCCCCTGCCCCAAGCTCTTCCTGGTGAACCACAAACCAGCCCCAACAACAGCAATCTCTTCTCCCCTGAAATTCGATCTATTCAAATTGGTCACCCTATTCCAATCCTGGTGGCTGTTGGCTACTGGCCCTCAGGTCATTCTCCCTGCTGTCTCAAGGGGTTCAAAACCTGGATGAACGGCATGCATTTATTAAGTACCTACTGTGTGCCAGGCACTGAACTAAGGGCTGAGGATCTGAGGAAAGGCAAAAACAGGGTCCTTGACCTCAAAGAACGCACATTCTAATGAGGGAGACAACGTGCACAAAATTGAACCGAAAAGTATGATTGTACATGGAAGTCCCTTGAGGGCAGGAACCTAGCATGGTTCCAGGCACGGAGTAGGAGCTTGACCAGTGCTTTTGGATTGATCGACGGGAGCTCTTTGCAATAAATAACCATCAAAACTAATAATAACTGTAACGGCTCCCGCTTTTCATAATACTGTAAGCTTGACAATGTGTTTACCTTCAGATCATCCTTTGAAGAAGGTGAGACAGGGATTCGTATCCCTATTTGAGAGATGAAGCCATTGTTTAGGGAAAGAAACAACTTGGCTCAAGGTTTCAATGTGGGATATTCATCAGAAGCTTGGGATGAAATCCCAGCCTTGCCCATTACAACCCGTGTGACCTTGGGCAAGTCACTTTCCATCGGGTGGGGGCCTCAGTTTCCCCATCTGAAAAATGAGGAGACTGTGCTAGATGATCTTGGAGGTCCCTTCCAGCTCTAGATCTTGGAGCCTAGGATGATTTCCTCAGGTCCCTCTAAATCCCATGATTAGGCAGCCTCTACAGTCCCCTCTTGCTCTGATATTCCATGATCTTTTGTCTCTCTGACTGCATGACCTTGGGTCAGTCCCCACTCTGGGCCTCAGTTCCCACCTCAGTAAAATGATAGAGTTGGCCTAGATAATCTTCAAGGTCCCTTCCAGTTCTTATCTTCTAGAGGTCATGTAGCTACTTAGCCAAAGAGGGACTGAAATCTAAGGATCCCATTCCTAGCCTAGCACCCTTTCTACCTCTTGGGGGAAGGGGGGGCTGCCGCCTAAGAGTTGACTGTGAAGTGGAAGGGCATATATGAGTCCTTCCTCTATCTTTGGGCTGCCTGAGGCTTCCTGACCTCAAGTCAGGTTGATCTAGCCCCTATTTAATGCTGCCCTCTCTGAATGATCTTCAAGGGCTCCTTCCAGATTCCTGCTTGGACAGCTGAGCTCTCTAGGGTCTGACTGTCAATGCTCCCCAAACCCAGGGAATTGTACAGAATAATTTTTGGTTCAGTCGTTTTCAGTCGTGTCTGACTCTCCATGACCCCATTTGGGGTTTTCTTGGCAGAGATATTGGAGTGGTTTGCCATTTCCTTCTCCAGCTCACTTTACAGATGAGGAAACTGAGGCAAACAGGGATAAGTGACTTGCTCAGGGTCACACAGCTAGTAAGTGTCTGAGGCTGGATTTGAACTCAGGAAGATGAGTGTTCCTGACTGCAGTCCCAACACTCTATTCACTGTGCCACTTAGCTTCCCTAATGTTTGGTTAGGGCCATGAAACCTTTTGTCTCCAATGGCTGAAGTCACTGTTGGAGAGGTGTGTGGAGAGAATAGGAGGGCTATCAGATTCCTGCCAACAAGTCAGGGGTGATGCTTCATCTTTATCATGGTGTAACTCCACCCCTTGCCTCTTCAGTCTGGCAGGGCCCTTGTTCACTTGCTCTCCTGCTAGTTTGAACCTTCTCCAGGTTCTGCCACTGCACGACCTTGGCTACGTCACTCCCCCTCTAGAACTCAGTTTCCCCATCAGTAAAGTAAGGGGGTTATACCAGATAGTTTCTATAGTCCCTTCCAGCTCTATGCCTTAAGGGCCCTTCCAGCTCTGACAGAGAGACACAGGTGAAGATCTGGGTTCAGATCTCTGCCATTCAACCATGTGCCTGTGAGTAGGTCCCAACCTGGCTGGTCCTCAGTGACCTCCTCTGAGGTCTCATCCAACAAATCTAAGACCCTGCACTCTTTGGTCTAAGCTCAGACCTCTAACCTCCCAGCACTGACATTCTGGGTTTAAAGGACTATCCTATGATTGTTTTTTCATATTCTAAGATTTAGAATATGAATGATGTGAATAAAACTTTGAATCTAAGTCCTTTGGTTTCACCTCTGGGCTTCAGGGCAGTCAGCAGAGCTGGGAGGGCCCATTGCTAATGAATAGCTGAGAACTCCTGGAAGTTAAGACCCTTGGAACACCCAGGGGTAAGGCCACTGCCATGGAGGGGTGTGGGCACCAGCAGTAACTGGAGTGCTGTGGGCGAAGGCCAAGGAAGAGAGAAGGCAGGTCCCAAGGGCCTAGAATTCAGGTAGGACTTTCCCAAAGACTCCCCTGAAAAGCATTTGGCTCTCTAGCCTTTGGAC
This sequence comes from Trichosurus vulpecula, assembly GCF_011100635.1. Taxonomy (NCBI): domain Eukaryota; kingdom Metazoa; phylum Chordata; class Mammalia; order Diprotodontia; family Phalangeridae; genus Trichosurus; species Trichosurus vulpecula. Next base: position 45,760,428 of record NC_050582.1, on the reverse strand, counting down.
GGGGGGGGTGGGGGGGGGACACAAAGTACAGAGGGGGAGGGGGACTGAGAAAGTCTTAAGCTGCCCCCCACTTCACTTCCCACCCTGCTGCATCAGATTTCCAGCTGACAGTCCAGGGCCACAGGTAGGGACCGACCTTGTGCACACTGTGGGAGATCCCTTTAATCAAGTTAGGAATAACTTTTCCTATGGAGAAAGGCTGCAAGGGATTTCACCGTCATTCTATGAGCTAACACTCAGAGAGGGGCAGTAAGTTACCCAGGGTCACAAAGCTACTACAAGAAAAGAGCTGGGATTTACACCCAAGCCTCCTGAGGTCAAGACCAACACTCTATGTCCAGGCTTTCTAAATGGAGCACCCTCTCCTTCTCCTCTATGATCCCAAGAGGGGTCCTCCAAGTCTGTGGCTTCATCCCTCCCCCTCCCCCAACTTCCTGACATCTAGCCTCTTACCTCATAGACTCATTTACAGACAAAATGACATCTGAAAATCCAGATCTTCCCAAAATAAGACATCAGAGAACCTGTGCACAAACCCCACCTTCAGAGACATACTGCCTGTGTGACCTTGGCAAAGTCTCTTTCCTCCTTGGCCTCAGTTTCCTCTTCTATAAAATGAGGAGATTTGACTAGTTGACCTCTGAGGGGCCTTATAGCTCTAGATGGAGGCTCCTCTGTGTGACCTTGGATGAACCACTGCACCTCTCCAACCTTATGACTGTCACAACAACCAGGTGACTGGAGCGGCTGCTATCTCTACATTAAGGATAAAGAAATTGAAGGTCAGAGAGGTCAAATGACTTCTCTAACGTCACTGGGCTGGTGTCAGAGGTAGGATTCTAGCCCAGGGCTTCCCGTCTCCAAGTCAGGCTGATCTCCAAGGTCTCCTTCCAGTTCTAATTCCTAGTTCTGAACCTAGCTATAATCCAGCCTCTTGACTGCCTCTCCTGCCCTGGCCTGCCCCATCCCCATCCCTCCTCCCCTAGAGCTCGAAAGCAGCCGGGAGGTAGGAAGGCTCATTTCTTGGAGCTATTTCCAGGGCCAGTAGCCCTGCCCTCACTCTGGGGCAGCCTTTCTTGGCTCAGGGACACCCTCTTTATGATTTGTCCTTTGCCTCGTAGAGCCCTTGCTCAGGTTACCAATTACGTGGGTGTGAAGTGTTTCGGGATGGCATGGGCCTATCTCCACTGCCCCCATACCCTGGGCAGACAGGACCCTGTTCTGACAGCCCTGGCCATCCAGGTGGCCAAAAGCTTTGAGCTAGCAACCGGGCGAGATAGTCTAGACAAGGACAGAGGGCCTGTCCCCAGGGTCTCAGCCCCAGAATAGCAAAGGGTAAACCAGGTCAGAAGTGGGGGAGATACATTCCAAGTCAGAACAGAGCTTGGAGAAAGGCGTATGGAGTTTCAGCCCCTGAGTAGCAGAGAGAGCTCGGGAAGGGGAAGAGAGACTAAAGGCAAGAGGTGGCCCTGGGAGACCTTGGGAGGAGGACCCAGGACTGCTACTTGGTCCTCAAAAGGGGAGAGAGGAGAAAGGGGAGGAAGGGAAGGGTGAGACCTGGCGGCTAGCTCCAGAGACACCAACCCTTTATGGTTACAGGGCAAGTCACAGGCTCAATCCTTTAGGATGGAAAGCTGGAAGGGTTGCTCAAGACCCAGCGAAGGGGAAGGGACTAACCCCCAAGGTCACACAGGGGCCACAATTCTAATGGAGCTCTTCTGACTCCAAGGCAGACGATAAACAGGTGATGCTGGGGGGGGGGAAGCTACGGGGACAGACCAAGAGGGCTCACAAGGGTTGGAGTTGGGGGTGGTGGTGGTAAGGATTCATGAAGCGAGCAGTAATCACTGGCTCTATTTGGCATCTATGGCCAAAGACAGAGGTGCACCCTGCTTGACAGTATGGCCAACAGGTGATCCTACCTGGCCCCCAGCCCCACTCCCATCGCCCTCAGCCAGAAGCTGCAGAATACAGTGAGAAGAGTTCTCATCTTAGGAGTCAGGAAACCTGGATCTGTTTCCCAGCTGTGTGACCTTGGGGAGAAGGAGAGAATCACCTCTCTGAGTCTCAGTTTCTCCATTTGAAAAATGAGGAGACTAGTAATCATACTTCCACGGGGTTACAAGGAAAACACTAAACTCAAATGGGAGTTGTTAAATCATCTGCTAAATGGGACAATAACATCTGCCCTACCTATTCTCTCTTAGTATCGTTGCAAGGATGAAATAAGATAACTTGATAAAAGCATTGTAAACCATGAAGATCGCAGGAACCTCAGAGGGCATCTGGTCCAACCAAGTCAATTTACATTTGAGGAAAGTGAGGCCCAGACCTGTGCTCAAGGTCACACAGGCAGCCGAAGCCAGCGCTCTCTGCCGTATAAATAGCAGCTCTCATGCTTCCCATCTGTCTTGTTCTTTCTCTGACCTTACTATGTGAAGCATTTGACCTCCCATCTCCCAGTGAGTCAATAAGTTGTTTGAAGGCTTGGCACCTCACCTGCATCCCAACTCTTACCTCCCTCCACCCATATAGAGTACTGGCACATAGTAGGCATCTGATAAAAATAGTGAGAGGGGAAAAGGGCTGGCCCCACTAGGTGTTGAGAGGCTGACACCATCTTGGTTAGACCAGGGTCCTTCTTCCTGATATCCGGTCCCCGGCTAGCCCTGCTGCCCCGCTCTAGGAAGAGAGAAGACTGGACAGCTCCCATGAGGCTGGGGCTGAAGGGGAGCTCCTGAGTTCTCTTTCCAACCCAGAGAGGGGGAGAAAGGAGAATCTACTTAAAAAAAAAAAAAACAAAAATGGGAGAGGCAAGGAATTGAAGAAGAGTGAGAAAATGAGGTACTTGTCACAGTATTGAGCCCCACCATTGGACGGAGAAGGAAACTGAAGTTTAGAAAGAGGTGCCCTGTCCAAAGTCACACAGGTAGGGCAGGGGCAGACTAGGGTCTAGAACCCAAATCCTTTCTTCGACTTCAAATTCAGTACTTTTTCCATTGACAGAAAGCCATCCCTTCCTCCTCCTTGGTTAGTATAGAAGTCACCTTGAACTTTCTCCTCTACCCCCTGGCCCCTAATCCTGTACCTCTACTTCCCAGGCACCAAAACCCACTAAGTCTCAGTTTCTCCCCCTTTGTTGTGAGCTGGGCCTGGAGTAGGGGTGGGAGGGGGAATGCCTGGCAGATATGCCCATCAGCAGGGAGCCGGGTAGATCTCAGGATTAGGGCCAGCTTGAGATGGGAGCTGGCAAAGGCAGGGGAAGTCATTGACAGGCAGAGGATGACCAGCCTGGGTGGTGCTGGTGGGTGAGTGGCTGAGTGGGCGGCCAGTTGCCAGAGCCTGGGGTACTGTGAAGCAGCACAAAGGGGTTTCTTTTCTTTGTGCCATGGTTGGGCAAGATCTGTGCCCACTCAGGGCAGTGTAACTTCCTCTCCACATACCTACTACCCCTTCCCCCAGGGAAAAAGTTTCAGGATTTCATCTTTGCTATGGCTTAGTGCTAAGAGATGCATGCGAACAGGGGCAAAAGGGAAGGAAGAGGGGCAGTGACAACAGAATCGAGAGCATTGGACTGGGAACCAGAATCATGGGATCCTTGACTTAAAGCACCATGGGACTTTAGGGCCATGGAGCTCAACCCACTCATTTTACAGATGAAGAAACGGAGGCCCAAAGAGTTCAACCAACTTGTGGGAGACCGCATAGGTGGGAAGCGGCAGAGCCAGAACTCAGGAGACCTGACTCAAGTCCCAAATCTGCCACTTGACTGCCATGTGACTATGGACAACTCATTTGAGCTCCCTGAGCCTCAGTTTCCTCATCTGTAAAACTGGAGGGGGCCAGGCAGGGAAAGGAGAGAGAACTGCACTAAAGACTCTTGAGATTACCTGGTCCACCCCTCTCATTTTAATAGAAGAACCCGAAGTCAGAGGAGTGCAAATTGTTCAAGGTCACACAGCCAGGGGCAGAGCCAGGACCACCCAACATTTCCCACTTGACCAAAGCCTTTGTGACCTCTAAGGAGCCTTTGAGCCCTGTCTCAGTCTCTGGTCCTAAGGCAGCATCTCCTGAGGATGAAGAGAGGGACAGAAAGCACCGGAATCTCCAGGCCTTTATCGGAGAGCTCTGGACCAGGTCCAACCTGCAGGAGGTGGGAAGCGGGGGAAGGGGATTTGATTTTTCTCCCCATGGGTCAACTGAGCAACAGCTGGGCTCCCGCCCCATGGGCCAGGGCCTATGCAACAAGTGTCACGTCTGCATGCTGGCACATCTTCCACCCTGTAGGGCTGGGGTGTGAGTGGGGGCGCAGCTCCCTGGAATCTTCCTGCCCCAGCCAGCCCAATTTCCTCCTCTGACCGGGGGGCACTTTGTGCCCTCAGAGCTGCGCTCCAGCCCCCCTCCCCCAGCCTCCGCCCCGGGGCCGTCCTGTCAATCACCTCCCGGCGCGTGGCTCAACTCCCCGTGGCGGGGGGCGGGGGGGGGCCCGAGGGGAGCAGAGGGGGGTCTCAGAGCTTGTCAGAAGGAGCAATCCGGGGCGCGGACACCTCCCTGCCTCCCCCCAGCCTCCACCCCCCCCACACTCACCTCCACAAACCGAAGTCAAGGAGAGCCACAGAAGCAGGAGCGCCTGCAAGCACAGGCGCAAATTCATGCTTTGGCCGGGCCGGGTCGGGTCGGGCCGGGCTGCGCTGCAGCCGCTGCTGCGCCGCTGGCCGCGGCTCGGGGGGCGAGGAGGGCGCCGACCCCGGGGAGCCGAGCTACCGGGGAGAGCTCGAGCTAGCAGCCGTGCGTGCGAGGGGGGCGTGGGCGCGGGGGTGGGGGGATTTCAGCCCGGCAGCCCGCGCCTGCGTCCCTGCGTCCGGCCAGCCAGCCGGCCGCGCGTGCCGTGCAGAGCGCAGCCGAGCGGAGCCTTGGCGAGCCGTGCAATGAGCGCCGCGCCGGGCCCCGCTGCAGGCTGCCCGGGCTAGCTCGCTGCCTGCCTGCAGGGAAGGACTGACGGACGGACTGAGGCAGGCTGGCTGGCTAGCTGGCTGGCTGGCAGAAGGCTCGTGATCTCGCGCTGCTCAGCTCGCTCACTGCCCAGTTCTCTCCTTCCTCCGAGGGGGGCAGCCGGCCGCCTCTGTTCGCCTTGCGGGGGCCCACACGGCAGCCAAGCGACAATGCTGGCCCGATCACTCCCCGGGCTGCATTTTGTAGCCGAGCCCGGGGCTGCCTTGGCCACGAGCCCGCCTGGTCATGTGGTCATCGGCGGGGGCTGGAGGGAAGCGGGGAGAGGGCCTCCCTCCCCGCCCCGCCCCCCCATACTTCGGGCACTGAAAGGGGGCGACCCACAACAAAGGCAGCCAGCTCCTCCCCCCCCCACCCCAGCCCCACTCTCCCAGGACAATGCCCGCCTGGCCCTAGGCCAAGGCTAGTGGGTTTCCAGAGACCTGGAGGATTTCAAACGCAGGAAGCATGGTGGGGGGGGGGGGGTAGTCTTAACCCTTTCTCACCTCGTTTCCTCTGCAGCTGTCAGGAAACCTAGGGAAGGAGAAAAGTCAACCCAGGCTGTGTACGCCCCCATCTACTCACCCCATACTCGACTCCAGTTGCTAACCCCCAAACCAGAAAGGTCTGCTGTAGACAGTTGCAGGGCTGACCATTGCCCACCACATCTGGAACTGAGTTTGGGGTGATCAGAGAGGCCTAGTCCTCAGGGGCCCCCCTTTCCCTCCATCACAGTGAAGAGACAGTGAAAAGAGCGGCTGGCTCCGCAGTTAGTTGTCCCAGCTCCGGAGTTCACCTTTGAAGCTTGCCTGTGTGACATGGGGCACATCATTTTCCCTCCCCAAGCCTCAGTTTCCCCCTCTGCAAAATGAGAGGGTTGCACCAGATGGCCTCTGAGGTCCTTTCTGACTCTAGATCCTGTGACCCAAAGTTTCACAATATCTCACAGTTAGAAGGGCCTTTGAGGGCATCTAATTAAACCTTACCCAGGTTGGCCTCCCTTATGCAGCCACCCTAAGAAAAGGTTCTTCTGTGATGTACCCTAGGCCTAGAAGATCCCTTCTCCCTGCCCTGCTTCCCCTATCCCAAACATCTGAGGCCCCACATCTTCTTGGAAGCTTTCCCTAAGGACAACATGCCTCTTGACTTTCATATACAGATGGGACTAGATGCCCCAGAGGTTCCTTCCAACCCTGAAATTCTGGGATTCTGTGACAATCCTGGCTTGAACTTGCAGCCCCTTGGTTGTTCCCTTGGCTTTCCCCATCGTCCTGTGCTCAGGCTACCTGTTTGTGTATTCAATTTGTCTTGAGTTTTTACCCACCCTTTGGACCAGAGTATTGTAATGAGATTCTGCATTTTTTCCTATCTAGCATATGGGATCATAAATTCAGAGCAGGAAGAAACTTAGAGGCCAGCTAGTCCGAGGTGGTTAGTCCCCTCCAGGTTATCTGTCACTTGCCTAAGGCCCAAGGTCATGCATGGGTTTGGTAAATAGCAAGCTGGGATTTGAACCCAGATCACACAGGTATTCTGACCCCAAAGTCCATGCCTTTGTACCACCCCAGGCTGACTGCTGAACTTGCTAACTCCATCAAAAGGGGAGAGGAGAGGAAGGGAGTGGAGGGGAGGAGAGGGGAGGGGAGGGGAGGAGAGGACAGAAGAAGAGAGGGATCTGTGTTTCCTCCCCAGTCAAGGAATTCCCAGGGACAAGGGCTGTGTCTTTTCTATCAGCCTGGGAGCTGCCCTGGGCATAAAATCTAACTTCTTTTTCAGAACCTTGGCACAGTACCCAGTATAAGACTCAGCATATAGGTGGCAGTCATAGCATATTGAAAATCAACCTTCAATCCCGCTGCTTTAAGCAAATCCGGTACAGGAAGGACCTGATATGCACAGAAAACTCACTGAGGAATAGCTTTAAAAAGAGTGAGTTTTTACTATCTAAAACTACAAAGTGGCAAGCTGTCTGCCCTCCGATCTGGAAAACTCCTCAATGGAGCAATAGACTTAGTTCTAGGCACCCCACTTTAAGAACGACTTTGACAAAAACTCAAGACCCCTCCCCAAGGAGGGAGTAGCAGATGGGTTCTCACCCTGGAGACCCCACTATAGATGAGAATACAGTGAAGGGGCTGGAGAGGTTTAGCAAGGAGCTAACCTTACCTATCCTGGTGGGCTGGGTAAGAGAGCTTTTGTGGAATGGAAAATATGCCGGGATTTGGGGGAGTGTGAATTTGAATCCCAGGCTGCCAGTTACTGTGTGACTGACCTTTAACAAACCACAACCTCTCTGTGCTGCCTTTTCCTTCTCTGTAAAGTAAGGGGCTTGGACTAGGGGAAGTAGCACTGGATTCCAAGTGAGAGGTCAAGGGTTCAAATCCTTGCTACTTGCGAGGACTTGGGATGCCAGTTAACCAGCGGAGACCTCAGTTTCTCCCTCTGTAAAATAAAGAGGCTGGACTAGATGGCCCTGAGGTCCCTTCCAGCTCTAGGATCTTGTTCATACCTCCCAGCACCAGGATTCTGGGCTCCTAAGCCTTGACGAATGCCCAGGTCCTTCCTTGCTCCCAATCCATAAGCCAATGTCATCATCACAGTCTTCAAAACATCTGGAGGGCCACCATGTGAAAGAGGGAGTAGGTTTCTCCTGTTTGGCTCCGGGGGCCAGCATTGGAAGCAAAGGGTCGGAGCTGAGGAGAGGCACATTTAGGCTTGATAGAAGGAAGATCTTCCTGGCAGTGGAAGCCTGGAGGCTGTGCTTTCCTCATCCCTGTAGGGGTCAGGGCTCTCCAAGGAGAGGCTGGAGGACTGCATGATGGGGATTCTTGTTCACGAGTTGTACTAGAAGGTCTCTGAGATTCCTCCCAAGTCTGAGATTCTGTGGTGACATAGGCCTATTCCCCATGATGATGTGCACATGGTCATAGGACACAGAAGATTGTGCCAGCAGAGATCAAGATCTGACAGATGCTACCAAGCTGGAAAGGCTTAGCGTGTGAGCCCAGAGACAGACTCTGATCAGCAGAGGGGATTGAAAAGGCTGATGAAGGTCACAGTTTAGTCTGTGGGCAGGATGAGGGATCAGGCTGTGCGCAGGGTCATAGAATCCCAGAAAGTGGCAACTGGAAAGGAACCCGAGAGATCTGAAGCTCAGAGACAGCAAGAAGGGACCTAAGAAGTCAACTGCCCTTATTTAACAGATGGGGAAAACTGAATTCTGGATTGGAAAAATGACCTACCCACAGTCACACAGTCACTGTCACAGCTGGCCCTAGAACCAGGCCTTCTGCCACCAAATGCAGGGCTCTTCATCCCCAAACCCTGATGCCTCTTCCCTTTCTCTAATTCTATTTCCTCAACTGTAAAATTGGCAGCACAATGGCTGCCTCATAGGCCTGTTACGGTATGGAGCAATGGGAAGAGTGCTAGATTTGGAGTCAAAGGGCTTGGGTTTGAATCCTGACTCTGCCACTTAAAAGAGTTTTGTTTTTGACTAAGCCTTCCCTGACTCTACCACCTCAGTCCCCCTCTCCCCTCTCCACGTTCCCCCCTTTATCCAGTTGAGTTTAAGGTATTTCTACATCAAGCTTTCTGCATGTGGGTGGGTGTGGCCAACCCACCTTTGACCCCTTATGTCCATTCTTGTTGGCAGCTAGGTGGCACTGCAGTGGATAGAGTGCCAGGCCTGTAGTGAGGAAGACTCATCTTCCTGAGTTCAAATCTGGCCTCAGACACTCCCTAGCTGTATGACCCTGGGCAAGTCACTTCACAGTGGTTGCCTCAGTTTCCTCATCTGTCAAATAAGCTGGAAAAGGAAATGGTAAACCATTCCAGTATCTCTGCCAAGAAAACTCCAAATGGGGTCACGAAGGACAACAAAAGTCCATTCTTGTAAGACTTTCTTGAATACCTCGGGGACAGTGTAGTGTAGTATAAAGTCTTATATAGTACAAAGTGCACTGCCCTTAGAGCTGGAAGGTGGATTTGGGTCCCAATTGTGCTGCTGTCTAGCTGCATCAATGAATCAACAAGCACTTGTTAAAGGCCAACAAAGACAAAAGCTAAACACTCCCTAGGGCAGCCTGGTGGTGCAGTGGATAGAGTGCTGGGCCTCAAATCAGGAAGACCTGAGTTCCAATCCATCCTCGGACATTTCCTAGCTGTACCCTGTTTGCCTCAGTTTCCTCATCTAGGAAAAAGAGCTGGAAAAGGAAATGGCAAACTACTCTAGAATCTTTGCCTCCCAAATAAAGTCATGGAGAGTTGGACAAGATTGAAAATGACTGAACAACAATAAATATAAACTCCTCAAGGAGGGATCGGGGAGACGATCTTTAGGCATATATAAAATATATATAAACACATACACATGACTTTGTACAAATCACTGAAGTTCTACAATCACCAGTTTCCTTAACTGTAAAATGTGGATAAAAATCCTTGTGTTCCCTACCCTGCAAGGTTAGTACAACCTGTCGCTTGTGGAGAACTTATGCCCTTAATTAGATTGTAAACTTGTTAAAGTGTTACTAAATGGCTATCGGTAAAGTCTACACATTTATCAGTAACATCCGTCCAGCAGTGGGGATGGGGTTTGTGGAGCCATCCACACACCCCCCAGCCACTTTCCAGGTTGGCAGACAGGAAGCATTTGCAAAAGAAGGTAGGGTTTGTCCAAGTAGAGCTGGGATCAGCCATTCTAGGGCCTGGGGCCAATGGCAGGAAGGGGCCCCCGAAATCAATTTTTTGAGGATGAATCCAGTTGAGGAGAGGAAGGCTTCAGGAAGAGATTTCAGGACTCTGACCCAAGCTACGGGGAAACAGAAACTTGGGACACTGGATGCCACCTAGGCAGTAGCCACCTAGAGACTATTCTTGCTAACTGTGCTAAGTTTAGTTGTTCCACCTATTGAAGGATTACAGGTACCATCACTGTCCTCTAAATTTTGGCACCCTGGAAAAAGTCCCCTCCCCACCCTAGTTGTGGCCTAGTAGCTAGTGTTAAGGAACACCGTAGGGTAAGAGTTAAGGGTTCAGTCTATGGACAAGGATACTAATGGAGATAGATCTCTTCACATGAATGGTATCATGATATGAGTTATATTAATAATATAGATCATTGATTATGGTTACATATAATTATACGAACCAATATTATGAATTATTGGTTATATAATTACATATTATAATCACATCATATTAATCATAACCTTCACTATAATATGAATATTATAATGAAGATTAAAGCCATGACCTTGACCTTATTAGAACTGTGCTCCATCTAGCTGAGCCAGACACCAGTAAGAACCAGTAAGATTCAATACTGACAGCTGATGCTTTACAATTCACAAAACATTTCTGGTAGCCCTATGAGGACTTCAGTTTTGTTAAGGTTCAAAAAAAGGAGGAAGATCAGCTGAAGGGAGGAAGAGGAGAAGAAGGAGGAGAAAGAATCCGGAGGTCCATTTAACAAGGATATTGTAGAGTCTTTTGATGGCCCCTGAGGCTCCTTCCAACCCTGAGACTCTGTGATCCATTAGCCAAATGTCACCGAGGGAGCTGATGCTACTAATTCACTTACTTAACCTCTCTAACCTCTAGTATCCACCTCTGCTAAATGAGGAGGTGAATAGATATATGAACGCCTCAAGAACAGGGACAGACTTTTACCTTGCTTTGTATCTCCAGTGTTTAGTACAGTTCCTGGCACATAGTAGGTGTTTAATAGTAGGTGATCTTGGGCCAGTTACTTCCCTTCTGCAGGCCTCAGTTTCCTCTTCTGTAAAATGACATCGTTGGACTCCTGGGGTCCCTGTCAGCCCTAGATTTAGGATTCTAGGCTTGTTAAATATGTAAATCACCTTATAAACTATAAAGCACTTTATAAATGTCAGTTGCAGTGTTAATATCAGCTCACTTCCAAGGCTGAGAGTTTAGCTAACTGTTTCTTTCAAGAATCTCTTTCTTTCATCAGACATAAATCTGTCTGCGATTTCCTCTCCACTTTGCTCCCAGTTCTATCCCCGTGAGCCAAGATGAACAATCCTGATCCCTCTTCTCCCATGACAGCCCTTCAAAGGCTCGAACAGAGCTAGTACGACCCCCCTGAATGTCCTCCTCTCCAGCTAAACTTGTCCAGATCCTTCCAGCTGGCTTTTCAGACAATTCTTCCAGCCCTGGTTAAGGGGGCGCTCAAACCTGAGCTATTAGAATTCTGCGTCCCTTAAGGCAGAAAGGCAAGGACCTAGCAAGCCTGGTAGGAAGAATACTGGGTCACCCTGGGCAAATCCCTTAATCCCTCTGAGCCTCAGGCAACTCTAGAAGATGCTAAATTATGGACGTGTTGCTATCTGCCTAGGAAGTGATAGGAAAGAAATCCTCACCGCTCATTTTTTGCTTCAAGAATTTTAATCAGAGACCAGGATATACAAACAACTTGGAACCCAGATTGGAATTAACGATATGAACCGTAGGTCCACACACCTATTTAAGGCAGGCATACAGGTATAGTGGAAAGAAAACAGGAGCAGCTAGGTGGCACAGTAGATAGAGCACCAGGCCTGGAGTCAGGAGGACCTGCGTTTGGATCCAGCCCCTTACACGCGTTTGGATCCAGCCACTTACACGCTGTGTGACCCCGGGCAAATCATTTAACCCTGATTGCCGAAAGAGAGAGAGAGAGAGAGAGAGAGAGAGAGAGAGAGAGAGAGAGAGAGAGAGAGAGAGAGAGAGGGAGGGAGGGAGGGAGGAGAGAGAAGAGAAAAGGACTTAGAGAGTCAGAAGACCAGATCCTGAGTTCCTCAGTCCCCAACTGCCCACTAAGTAGCTGTGAGGCCATGGCAAATCATTTCCCCTGCCTCAGTCCCAGGTTCCAGGTAATAATTCTTGCATCCCCTGCCTCACAGGACTGTTATGAGGAAAGTTCTACAGAGATGAGACCTATTCCCTCCCTTCTTTGCAGAGGCGGGGGGCTATGGGTGTGGAAGATTGCATACACTGCTGTGCATGAGCTGGTGGGTTTTGATGAACAGCTTCTCCTTTTCTGATCTTTGTTAAGAAGGATCACTCAATGAGTATGGGGAGGGAGGAGTGATATATTCAGAAAAAAAGGCAACGTAAAAACAAAAGATCTCAATAAAAATAAGATTTCTGAAAAGAAAGATGATGGCGATGACTATGATCACATCATTGAGGCCTAAAAGATTTTAGGAAGAGGATTTCTGGATTCTCTGAATTCTTTGCTTGGCTCCATGGGTGGCATGCCACCGCGCCCTGGTGGGTAATGCCTACCCACCTTCTTTCAATGCTTCTTGCCCCTGCACCAAGAATCTCCCTGCTCCAAATGACTTATTCTATTGAAGGAAGAGTTGGCCTCAGTCCACGGGATCATAGAACTAAAGCTGCATCAGGGGGTGCTGGAGCCAGCATTTAACACCCCCCACCCCATGCTCCCAGTCAGAGTTTGATTGTTTTGTTGATTGTCCAGACTCCAGAAAGGGAAGGAGGAAATGTGAATATGTAAATTAAACTTCAAAGTGTGTCCAGCATACATTCCCCACCCCTACCCCCAAGCTGGTTGTTAAACATTGATCAGCATAAGGCTGGCTGGCTGGAAGGGACCTTCCAGGCCTAGCTTCCTCATTTTCCAGAAGAGGGAACTAAAGCCCAGATAGATTGGCCCAGATAGCCAAGATCCCATCGCTAGGAAGGAACAGAATAGAAATTTGAACCCAGATCCTTAGGCGCCAAATTCAGCAAACTGCCTTTCGCAACTTGAAATATATTGTATTCCATAAAGTAACTGGCTACTTCCTCTACCCCCTATTGTTTTGGTGTGCAAGCTTTTCTCCAGTATGTGCCTGTGAAATTTCAGATGTTCCCTGATACCTCCTTTTAGGCAGTAGCATTGATCCAATAGGTGCTGCTGGGTGGTGCTTACAATAGATAGGTAGATAGAGCACCGGGCTTGGAATGAGGAAGACTCAGCTTCTTGAGTTCGAATCTGGCCTCAGACACTTACTAGCTATGTGACCCTGGGCAAGTCACTTCCTCCTGTTTGCCTCAGTTGCCTCATCTGTAAAATGAGCTGGAGGAGGAAATGGTAAACTACTCCAGTATCTTTGCCAAGAAAATCCCAAATGGGGTCATGAAGAGTCAGACATGACCAAAAAACAACATAAAAACAAAAAATTGATTCAAGAAAAGAGGAAATTTTTCTAAGTGAAACACCATTTGAAATTCCCTCAGGGAACTTGCTCTCTAGAGGAACACTCTCCAAGGGAAGCATCCTTTGGGAGCTGAGGAATTGGTCTTCTCATTTGGCTTTTGCATAAATCTAGGAAGCTGGTCGTGTCATGGAAAGAGCATAGAATTTGGATCCAGAGGATCTGAGTTTAAGTCTAGGCTTCCCTGCTTACTAGCTGTATGACCTTGGAACAATCCTTATTAAACATCTACTGTGTGCCAGGCAGTGGGTAGAGACCTAGCCTTGGAGCTCAAAAGAACTGAGTTCAAGTCCCATCTCTAACATATACTGACTGTATGACCTTGGAAAAGTCACTTAACCTCAGTGTTCTATGCAGCTCTCTAGGGCTATAAGGTGCAAAGGAGATGTCAACTTGCACTGGTAGAGGGAGTTTCTTCATCTGGGAGTTTCAACGGAATCAAATGTCCTGTCCCAATCCCTTTTCCTGTGTGCCAGGCACTGTACTAGGTGCTGGGGATACAAAGACAAGAGAGTCCCTGCCCCCAGGGGGCTTACCTTCTAATGGGTGAGACAACATGTACACACACGGGTGTATACAAGATACATACATACAGAGACACGAAGTATCCTTGTGAGAGAAGGCATTACCAGGGGTGGGGAACCTGTGGCCTTGAGGCCACATGTGGCCCTCTAGGCCCTCAAGTCTGGCTCTTTGACTGAATCCAAACTTCACAGAACAAATCCCCTCAATAAAAGGATTTGTTCTGTGAAACTTGGACTCAGTCAAAAGGCTGCACCCAAGGACCTAGAGGGCCATAGGTTCCTCACCCTTGCAGTAACCACTGTGGGGGGACCAGGAAAGGTCTCTTGCAGAAAGTGGCCCTTGAGCTGACTGAGGGTCCTACCCGCCCATCTTTAAAATGATAGAGTTGGACAGAGATGTACTCCAAGGTCCCTTGTGGCTCGAAATGCTTTTGTCAGATTTGCTTGATGTGGGAACCACCTGGATAGGAGAACGTCACACTTTTCCCAGCCCCTCCATGTCTTACTATTTCGAACTCCACCCCACAGGGTCAACCTATCCCTGTGGCCCCTTTCTTCTGTATCCTTCCTGATTTCTTCTGATCCTCTGGCTCCACCCATGGCCACACTGGTCCTCCTTGTCTTTCCAAGCAGATTCTATTTCCTCCCCACATCCTTTATGATATCCCTCAGGGGTCTCCATCCTTCCTCTTCTCTCTTGCCCAAAAATAGTCTTGTCCCCAAGGGGTGACCTCCCTATTCAATCCCTTTATTTCTCCAAACTGAGTCCTTTTGAAGTTCAATATCTCCGCCCCTCCATTCATGAATTCCTTCCTCAGGAGGCCTGGCTACTGTGTTTTGGGAGTCACTCCCAAAAGGGTCAGTCATCCTCAGACATCAGCAGCCAGCCCACAGAACCTTCCCAATTTTCGATCTCACTTGCTGATGTTATCAGAAACGGGTGGCACATTGTAAGGCTAAGATACAGGAACAGGGAAATAGCTTCACCTCTTCCCTCTCCTCCAACCCCTCCAGCTAATCCATTGCCAATATTTAGTTCCATTGATGACATAGGGGTCAAGGTCATGGGCTGTTCCATCCTATTCCACCTCTAGATCCATATGGCACCCTCTAAACCCAGCCCCAGACTCAGCCTTAACTCTGATCAGGGACCAAACCCTGACCTAATTACACACTGGGTTCTGATCCCAGGTCCAGATTGGGGCCCTGATCATGGTCCCAGATTGAGCCCTACTCTCACTCAGTTTGGCGTGCCAGCAAAAAGGGGTGAGAGGATATGACTAGACTGTTCCCCCACCCCTGCTGGAGAAACAAACCTCTCCTTAGTCAGAGGAGAGTCCAGGGTGACCCCTGTCCACAACTGTCTGACACAGTAACCAGCAAGAGTATGCCTTAGCCAGCCCCCACTGATTCTTCACCCCCAAGCTCCAGGCACAGAGTAGTCTGTACTGCATGCCAGATAGAGCATTTCTACTCTATGCCTGGCCTTATTTGGTCTCCTCTCCAACATTCAGGGAATTGAGATCTTCCTGGGTTCCTACTTTATCATCTTTCATATTTGCCCTTTCCCTGAGTACACAAAGATCTTTCCCAAGGTAACATCCTCACAGGCAAAAGAGATACCAGGATTCATTTTCTATAGTGACCTTGCAATTCCACTACACTTTTTCCATTGATGTATTAGGAGAGCCCTGGATTTGGTCAGAGGGCCTGGGCTCAGATCCCATCTCCACTAATTTCCTGCCTTGACAGCCCTAGGCAATCTTTTAACCTGTTTGTCTGGGCCTCAATTTCAAAGAATCACAGAATCTAAGAGCAGGGAAGGATTGGATCTCAGCTGCATCTGATCCAACCTGAGCAAGAAATGTCTCTCCAACTGAGGCAGGAGGCGTGATCCAGAGAATGAGATACTAGTCAATGCTCGATGTGGGGAAACAGCTTCATCTCTTCCCTCTCCTCTGTCTCCTACAGCTAATCCATTGTCAAGCCTCAGCTCTTCCTATCTGGTTGCCCCTCTCTGCTCCAGCACCCACCTCACTTCAGGCTCTTGTCTCTTCTCAGTGAAAATAGGAGCTCTGGGGTTCGAAGGGACCCGAAGAGTTTGACTGGTTCAACTCCTCATTTTACAAATTAGGAAACTGAGGCCCAGAGGGACTAATCTCAGTGTAATAACCTTATAATTGTTCTCCCCTGCCTCCGGTCACTTCCCCCTCCTCCCTGACACACACCCACATCGTGTTTTTAATGCACCACTATGAGCATGTCTGTTGAATCGAATGGAACATCTCCTTTGGGGTTCACTTCATCTTTCTAGGTCATTCTATCCATTTCCTACTTGCACTTAACTATGGGCCTCAAGGCAGTTCTCCCTCCTTTCACCAGGAACTCAGCACCTGACTCACAGTCATCCTTTCAGACGTACCCAGTGTTGTGTCCTTCGCTCTAGAAGAGGACCATGACATCGGGGAGGTGAGGCCTTGACTTGCAAGTGAATTGGACTTAAGGGAGGGAGGGCTGTGCAAAGTCACCAACCTTACTTTCTCTACCACAGCCTCTGCTTTACCCATTGGCACCCATTCAAAGTACAATCAGGTTCCCATTAGTTGGAATAATGAATCCTGTGAAATGATCGAATCATTCAAATTCAAATTGCATACTTCCGTTGGACTGGAACCAATGACTGTATCTCACATGTAATGATCATTTCTAATATTGAGAACCTGAATACATGCGACAGGGTTCATCATTCAAACTAATTATTACTTAGCTGGAAAAACTACTGAACCCATGTGTGTGGCCTTGGGTGAGTCACTTCTACTCCCTGGCCCTCAATTTCCCCCTCTGTAAAACAAGGGGGTTGAATCCAATGGCCTCCAAGTTCATCTCCAACTCTAGATCCTATGACCTGGGATCAGGCTGGATATTTTAGATTCTTCTAATTCTAAAATGCTATGACTACTTTTCAGCCTACTTCCGGGTCCATACTTTGGTTCATGACATTCCCTCATACTTGAAATGGGGGCTTGAAACCTGCCCTACCCCCAGTCCTTGTCTGCTGAAGTCTGACTCCAAGTTTGGGAATGTGGGTGACTGGAAGGATGATAGTACCCTTGGAAACAAGGAGGGGAAGGTGAGGTAGGAGATAACGAACCCCTCGTTGGCTCTGCTGAGTTTGAGATGCTGCCCCATCAGCTATAGCACTGGCTGACAGATGGCTTTGGGGAGCGGTTATTTTGTCTTTTGTTTCCCTTCCCTTTCCTTCTGGGCTTTCACCTCCAGCCATCAATATATGGCCTCTTTCCTCTCTCTCTCTCTTCCCCCTGGTGCTTCCACCCCAACCACCTCCCTTGAGCCTTGACATTCCAGGTCTTCAGATTCTTACAAGTGGCTTCCCTGATGCAGGCTGAAGCATAATCTCCTTTCCGGCAAGGACACTTCCTCCTCTTCCTCCCTATTCTCTGGGCTCCTCAAAGTTGGGTCAAGAGACTGAAAAAAATCCATTGCTCATTTCCATCTTGTCTCCCATTGTTTTCTCTCCCTCTGGTATGTCTGTGCATTCCTGGCCCAGGATATCTCATCAGCTTGGAATGTCCAAAGGCATGCCAGTCCCCTGAGTCACTGATTTGTAGAAATTAGAAAGAGGAGAGCTCATTAAGCTGCTTCCTTCCCCTCACCTGGAGAGCTCTCTGATAGCAGTCTTGTTGGACTCCTTCCCTGCTCAATCCTATTTGGACTTCAGACCATGTCTACACACACACACACACACACACACACACACTCATGCACGCATGAACACACACTACTGGGGAAACTGATAATTGATGTAGACCTCTGGATAATTCAAGTCAAGCTCTCAGTTTCCCCAAATGTTCTGGTCAAACAGTGTTGTTGGAGAAGGAAACTTCTGGCTAATTGCCTCCATTTTATTCCAGGGGTGTGCTACTATCACTATTAATACTAATAATGAGAGCTTATATTGGTAGAGCACTTTCAGAGTTTACAAAGTACTTTTCTCACACCTGCCCTCCGATGGAGGCAGTTTCAAACCTATTATCCCCATTTTTCAGATAAGGAAACTGAAGTTCAGAGAGAAGAGAAATGTCTTAGCATTACAGAATATCAGTGATAGAAGATAATTCCACTCCCTCAGGTATCTTAGTTATGTCTTTTTCCTTTTCTTTCTGAGATCATTGTCTTTTCTCAGTGATGTCCCTGCTCATTCCCACCAATGGAACCCTCTCTTGTAACAAGGAAGTGTAGCCAAGCAAATCAAACCAGCACATGGGCCATATATGACACTGTAGGCCCCATTCCACCCCCATAGCCCTTCTGCCGAGAGGAAGGAACTGTGCTTCACCAAAGATCTTTCAAAGCCATGATCGGCCACTGCATTGATCAAGGTTCTGATGTCTTTCGATATTGTTTCTCCTTTATGTTATCGTAGTCATTGTGCAGAGTCTTCCATTCCTGCAAAACACCCTCACTTTCCAGAGGATAAAACTGAACCTCAGAGAGGGGAAAGTACTCTTTCTTCTCCCTCCCCCTCCAAATCTAATCAGTTTGCAAGTCTTGTTAATTCAATCTCTATATCTCTTGGTGTCTGACCTGGCTCAAGTCCCCATCTGCTTATACCCAGACTATTGAAGGAACTTCCTACTTGGTCTCTCTTCTTTCAGTCTCTCTTTTCCAAACCATCCTCCACACAGCAACCAAAATAATCCTTCTAGGCCCAAGGCTAAGCATATCACTTCCCATGCTCCCAAAGGCCATTCCATTGTTCTCTTTCAATGGTGTCCCAGGCTGGCCTGTCAGAAGGGAAAGGAGAGAAATGCCATTCTGTGGGCCCCACCCTACTAGTCAGGGGGACCTGAGTAGCCTACAGCCCCAAGAGAACTCCACCCTGAGGCTAAACCCCTAGGGATGTTGATAACCTACCTGAATATATTCCTCAATGATTAACGAACTCCCCCCATTCTAGTGGTTCAGGCCCTATTCTCCGAGCTCCCTTATTCCTTTTGCACTCAATTCAATCCCCTCAATATCCCACTGGACTTTGATGAATCAGGAAAAGAGAGAGTAAGGCTGATGATTTTGTACAACTCTGTCTCACTTAAATTCAATTCACAGGCAAGTCAAGACATCACCTATGATGTCATGGGTCCTCTTCAGAAAATGAAAGGCAAGCAACAACAATCCCACTCTAAAGCTACCTATCCCTTTCACAGTGCTCTCTGGAATGCTTGCTCCATAGGTAACAAACTGGCTTTCATCTTAAATCTTTTCCTTTCCACTCCCTCCATCTTCTGATTCTCACTGACATCTAGCTCCCCACTGATGACACAGCCTCCCTAGTTACCCTTTGTCACTCATTGCCTCCAACTCACTAGGGGGAAGGGGAGTGTAGGAATACTACTTGCTCCCAATGGCCACATCCCAGCTCATCCTCTACCAACATCACTTAGTAAACTCTCCTCCTGTGAGATCCACACCTACCACCCAATCATAATTCAGGTACCTATTGTCTACCAACCTTCAGGATAATCCCCTTCTTTCCTCAATGAATTCAGTGTCTGGTTCATAGTCTTTCTCTCCTCCCCAACTCCTGCCTTCACACTAGGGGACTTCAATGTACATATTGATACACTCTCAAATACCCTAAGCTCCCAGTTTCCCAACTTACTCATTTCCCATAAACCCTTGAGCTTGACATCACCCACAAATATTCCAATTCCATGTTCATGAATCTGAAATTCCCGAATATGATCAGCATCTGTTGCCATTCCATCCCTTTTGACTTGCAGCCTCTTACCCCATCCTTCATTCCCAATGTGACCTCCAATCCCTTAATCCCTCACTTCTTTCCCAGGCTATTTACTCTGCAGTGGCTACACTCTCCTCCCTTCCCCATCAACTCTATACTTCCTTCTTTTCTTGGGTCCCTTACTGTCCCACCAAGCCTCAGTCCTGGAATATTCCCTCCATGTGCTACTTTCACTCCTATTCATGTACTGCTGAATGAAGCTGGAGAAAATCATGAGATCATGCTGACTGAGGGCATTACAAATTTATGTTGCATAATCTCAACTGGGTCCTCACCATGTCTAGGCAATCCTTTTACACCTTCATAATTGACTCAGTATCCCACTCACCACAGTGAGTGGCTTTTTCAAACTTTTCCATTCCTCCTCAAACTTCCTATAGCTCCCTCTCCCCTTACCCTCTCAGCTAAGAACCTACTTCATATTTCACAGAAAAAAGAGGCCATTGTCAGAGAGTTTCTTCTTCTCCCCTTTTCATTATCTTACATCATCCAAATGCCTTCTTCCGCTATTTCCTCTTTCATCCCTGTCTCACATGAAGAGGTAGCCCTTCTCCCTACCAAAGCAAACGCTTCTACGTGCACAAATATCCATTCCATCTTGTCTTCTCCAGTAGATTGCGCCCTCTGTCATCTCTACTCACTCACTTAGCTTCAATCTCTCCTCGTCTACTAGCTTGACTTTTGTCTTGCCACTGGACTTCGATGACTTTGGAAGAGAGAGTGAGACTGACTACTTTGCCACTTTGTGCAACTCTGCCTCACTTAAATCCAATTCACGAGCAAGTCAAGACATCACCCTGTGATGTTATTGATCCTCTTGGAAAATGAAGGACAAACAACAACAGCAACAACTGGCTGCTTCCCTAACTGCCTATAAAATCCCCTCACTTCACAACCAGGACTACATTGTACACAATAACAGTAATATTCTAAGAATGATCAATTGTGAAAGACAATGACTCAAGACAATTCCAAAGAAGTCATGATGAAAAATACTATCCCTTCACATAGAGAACTGATAAACTCTGAGTGCAGATGGAAGCACATTTTTTTTAATTTTCTTTTTCTCTTGCTTTTTTTTGAAGGAAATATTTTTTTTGCAGGAGATATGTTTTGTATGACTTCACATGCATAATAGGTATCATTGCTTGCCCTTTCAATGGGTGGGAAAGGGGCAGGAGGAAGAAAGAAAATTTCAAACTCAAATTTAAAAAAAATAATGTTTAAAAATTTTGGAAATAAAATTTAAAACCTCTCCATTGATCCATTCCCTCTAGCTATCTTCCTATACCTCTCCTCCCTTTTGTAGCTAAATTCATCGAGAAGACCTCCTACAATCAATGCTTCCACTTTCTTTCCTCTCTTAACTCTTAGATGTAGTCTGTCTTCTTCCCTCATCAATTCAACTGAAAGTGCTTTCTCCAGTTACCAGTGATCTCCTTATTGTCTACTCTAATGTCCTTTCCTATGTCTTTGTCCCTCCTAACCTCTCTGCAGCTCCACACTATCAATGGCTCCTTTCTCCTTGATACTCTCTTGTGGAGGCATCTGTGACACTGTTCTGTCCGGGTTTTCCTCTTCTCTACCTTACTGCTGATTCTTTGTTCCTTTGTTCTATCTTTAGGTCACACCCATAGCCATGGGTGTTGCACAGGGCTCTGTCCTGGACCTTTTTCTCTTCTCCCACTATAATATTCTCCCTCTAAATGATTTCACTTAGTGATCTCTTCACCTCCCATGGATTCAATTATCATTGCTATGCAGATAATTCCCAGATCTATTTATCCAGCCCTAATCTTTCTCCTGACCTCTAGTTTCACATCTCCAACTGTCTATTGAACATCTCAAACTGTTGGAGGCATTTTAAATTGAATATTTCCAGAACTGAATTCATTATCTATCCTCCTAAACCCTCTCCCCTTCTACTTGAGCACCACCAGCCCCTCTGTCACCTAGGCTTTCGACCTTAGTATCAGCCTTAATTCCTTGCTCTGTCATATCCAATCTGTTGCTAAGTTCCATCGATTTTACCTTTGTAACTTCTCTCATAGACACCCCTTTCTCTGTTCTGACACTACCACTGCCCTGTTGTGGGCCCTTATCATCCCACCCCTGGCCTATTACCATAGCCTACTGGTTGGTGTCCCTGCCTCCAGGCCCTCCCCACCTCAGTCCATCCTCCATTCAGCTGGCAAATTGATCTTCCTAAAGAACAGGTAGAAGAGAGCATGTCATCCAACTCCCTATCCAATAAACTCCAGTGGCTCCCTATCACCTCCAGAATCAAATATTAAATCCTCTGTTTGGTGCTCAAGGCCCTTCATAAGTGGCCTCACTTTGTCCTATCTTTCCAGTCTCACACCTTAACCACCCCCCCCCCCGCCACACACACACACACACACACACACACACACACACACACACACACACACACGTTCTATGATCCAAGGACATTGACCTTGCTATTCCTCAAATAAGACACCCCATCTCTTGACTCCATGCATTTTCACTGTCCATTCTCATTCCAGGCATTCTCTGTTTCCTCATTTCCACCTTCTGCTTCTCTGGTTTTCTTCAAATCCCACCTAAAATCCCATCTTCTACAAAAAAGTCTTTCCCAAGCATCCTTAATTCTAGCACCTTCCAATTTATCCTCTCTATAGTTTGCTTACATGGTTGTCTGTTGTCTTCCTCATTAGACTGTGAGCTTCTTGAGAGCAGGGACTGTCTTTTGCCTTTCTTTGTATCCCCAGAACTTAGCACAGTGCCTGGCACATAGCTGGTGCTTAATAGATGTCCATTGACTTACTGACTGACTGCTTAAGAAAATTCAGACAGCTTGAGCAGGAATAGGTCATGCCAGACAAGATTTCCTCATTTGTAAGGGTTTCTAAGCCAGTGGGCGAGGGAAATACTGTACATATAATTCGCCTAAATTTATCAAAGCTTTTGATAAAATGTCTCATGTCATTTTTGTGGAAAAGATGGAGAAATAGGGACTAGATAACAATACAACTATATGGGTTCGGAACTGAGTGGCTGGCCAACCTCAAAGACTGGTTTCAAATCAGCAGGGTAGGGATCCCCAGCCGGGTGCTTCAGGGCTCTGGTCCTATGCTGTTTAACGCATATTTATCAAAGACTTAAATAAAAGCACAGAAGGCATGCTTATCAAATTTGCAGAGGTCACACAACCAAAAGAGAGAGCTAACACCCTGGATGACAATGTCAGGATCTGAAAAGATCTCAACAGACAAGAGCATTGGGCTGCGTCTATTCAGATTAAATTCAGTTGGATTAAATGTAAAGTCTGACACTTGGGTACAAAAATTCAACTTCACGAATACAAAATAGGGGAGGCCTGGTCAGACAGCAGCCTGTCTGCAAATTATTTCAGTGGTTTAGTGGACTATGAGCTCAGTATCAGTCAGTGATGGGATATGGCAGCCAAAAATGATAATGCTGGGCATTATCCTGGGCAGGGCTTCTAGGAATGGTGAGGTAAGAATGCCACTGTTCTCTGCCCTTGTCAGACCTAGTCAAGAGTATGATGTTCAGCTCTGGACATGGTGGCTTAAGAAGCACAGCGATAAACTGGCGAGTGTTTGCATGAGGACAGCCAGGATGATGATGGACCTAGAGTTCATGTCATATGAGAATCCATTGAAGGAACTGGGACTGTTTCATCCAGAGAAGAGAAGACTCTGGGAACAATTAGTAACTGTCTTCAAGTATTTGAAGGGCTGTCATGTGGAAGGCAATTTTACTTGGTCTGTTTGGCCCTAGAGGGCAGAAGTGGAAGCAGTGGGTAGAAATGAAAAAGAGGCAGCTTTAGATTGGCTTCTCAAGAAAAACTTCCAAATGGTTTGAGCTGTCCCAAAGTGGGAAGTGGTGGGCTTCCCCTCCTCAAAGTCCTTCTCAGAGAAGCTGAATTATCCAAGATGTTACAGTGGCATGGGTTTGGACATGATAGCCTCCAAAGTTCCTTCCAACTCAAATTCTATAATTCTCTAATACCTGCACCCCTTCCTTCCCAGGCATGCAGTGAGGAAAGCACTTTGGAAGCCTTGAAAGCCTAGAGAAGTGGGACCTGTTGCATGTGTACAAGTCATGTTTCCCCAACTCCTATATCCCCTCCCCTTTCCCCCCAGCTTATTAAAATGCAGTAGATCCCAACAAAATTGGTAACAGTCAGTAAAAATGCTGGAAAACAGATGATATTTTATGTTCTAGGAATTGCATGTCTGTTTGGGTGAATTGTGATTTGCAACCATCCTGGAGAGGGAAAGGAGAGCCAAATAGTAAAGAAGCTATGTCCAGGATTTTACGTTTTATCCTCAGGGCCACAGGGAGTAAACTGAACTTCTATAGCAGGGGTCAAACTCGTGCTTTAGTAATACCAATTTGGCAGCTTTGTGGAGGACAGATCAAAGAAGTCCTTCCTGAATCTAAATTTAGGCCTGGCTCCTAAATCGGATTTGTAGGTGTTCACTTTTGACCCCTGGACTCAACCCCTCCCTATACTCCCAGAACCAGAAAGGTGATGACCCTGGAAGTAAGGAGACCAATAGGAGGCTATTGCAATGCTTTCAAAGCTAGGCCCCTAGAAGATAGTGATACTCTCACCAGAAATAGGCAAGTTTGGCAGAAGAGAGGGTTTGAGGGAAAAGATAATGAGCTCTCTATTGATTATGTTAACTTTCAGATGCCTATAGGACAACCGTTCAAAATGAACAACAGGCAGCTGGAGACTGGAGACTGGCATTCAGGAGAGAGACTAGGGCTGGATATATGGATCTGGAAGTCATTTGCATAAAGTTGATCATTATACCCATGAGACCTGAAGAGATCACCAAGAAAGAAAGGGTAGAAAGAGGTCAAAAGGAAACCGGGGCAAAGTCTCGGCATATACTAACAGTTAGGGGGCAGGATGCAGATGATGATCCAGCAAAGGATATTGAGAAGGAGCACTAAGCAATCAGTAAACAATATTAAGCACCTACTATGCACCAGGCACTGTTCTAAGCGCTTGGGAAACAAAAAGAGCAAAAGATAGTCTCTGTCCTCAAGGAGTTTCCAATCTAATGGGAGAGGCAACATGCAAACAAATATATTGAATCAAATTATATACAGAAATGGGAAATAATTAACAGAGGGAAGGCTCCAGAATTAAGAGGTAAAGAAAGGCTTCCTGTGGAATGTGGGATTTTAGTTGGGACTTTAAAAAAAAGCCAGTAGGGTCAGTAGTTAGAATGGAGGAGGAAGAGTGATCCAGGCATGGGGGACAGACAGAGACAATTCCTGGAGCTGAGAAAGATAAAAGAAGAACCGAGAGAGCAGTCAGGGTCCCAAAAACCCAGAGAGGGGAGATAATCCAGAAGATCACTGAAGGCAACAGTTTCAAATGCTACAGAGACTTTAAGAAGGATGAGAACTAAGAAAAGGCTTCGAGGTTTGGCAATTAAGAGAGATCATCGGTAACTTTGTAGAAAACAGTTTCAGCTGAGAGATAAGAGCAGAAATCCAGTTTCCAAGGAGAGCAGAGAGAAAGTGAAGGCAATGAATGCAAATAGCTTTTTCTGGGAGTTTGGTTGTGAAATTGAGGAGAGATGGGGCATACTTGAAGGTCTAGTGAGAGTTGGGTTTTTTTTAAGGATGCTGGTTTGGGTGGAAACCTGGTCATGTTTGTAAGCATCAGGGAAGGGAGAGATTGAAGATTAGAGAGAATAGGGCAATCGGCTGCAGAAAATGGGAAGTGATGGGATGAAGGACACATGTACAAGTTGTTGACCTTGGCAAAGGGAAGGGCCACCTCTTCATCAGAGACTTGAGGAAAGGAAGAGAGCATGGAGAATGATGTCAAGGGTTTTTGATTTGTAGAGAAGGCAGAAGAGGGAGTTCATAGTGTATGCTTTCACTTTTCCAGTAAATTATTTTAAGAGGTTGGGGGGAGATGGTGGTTTGGGAGGCTTGAGGAGAGAAGAAAAGGTTTGGAATAGCAGCTGTGGGGAGCTTCTGAGCAAATAAAAGGCCTCCTGATTTCGTGCAGATTGGAACTAAATGTCTGGAACTTGGTACTCCCCAGAGGTAGTAAGAGGATGAAGCTGAAAAGACAAAGTCTTTGAAAGGGCTGTGGTAAATCCATGGTGTCAAAGCAGGGAGATGTTTATGAGACACTCCTATGTCCACTGTGGATGTTCGGTGCCCCTGAGCACCCTGTTCTCAAATAGGAAACTGGCAGCGAGTTCAGCTGGTACCACTGGGATAAACAGCACTAGGCTGACTCTGACATTGCAGCTTTCTTATCCTTTAGGGACCCTTCCAGATCTGGATTTATGATCCTAGATGTGACCTTGGCCAAGTCCCTTTCCCTCCCTGGGCCTCAGTTTCCTCCTCTTTGAGAGGAGAAGGTTGGACTCGATGCCCTTCTAGGGTCACTTCCAGCTGCGTTTCTCGGTGGCAGTTTTTTTTTTTTACTAAGTGATTCCCGGGAAAATTCTGAGAGCAGCCCTTTCCCGCACCACATCTCCCAGGCTCCAGCAGGGGGCAGTGCGTGCGGGCTTGCGGAAGGCTGCGCTAGCCGAGGTCAGCGCCCATCTCCTCGGCGGCAGGTTTCGGGGGCGGGAACAAGGGACCATCCTCAAACCGTTGTCCCCTGCCTGTAGCCAGGTACGGTTCCCCAAACACATCCCTCCAGCTCAGTTGGCAGTTGGCCTGGTGCGCACAGCGCGAGTCCCGTTCAGGGAATGAGACTTGGGCTGGGGCACGTACTACTCCTACGTCCCCCAGGGGGGTATCCGCGGCTGCCCGGCCCACATCTGACTTCCTGAGTTCGAGTCCTTGCGTAAATACTTCTGCAAATTAGGTCCCTCTTGTGGCCTCAGTTTCCCCATCTCTAAAAGGAACTAAAGGACCTCTAAGGTCTCTTGCAGCCCTAAATCTGTGATCCTGTGATCTATTATCCCAAGTCACTTCCCCTCTCTGGGCCTCGGTTTGCCCATCTGTAAAATGAGATGGTTGGACTACATAACCTCAAAGGCCACTGTCACCTCTAAAATTCTATGATACTATGAGGTGGGTCCTACAAAAAGGACTGTCCCTATTTTACAGAAGAGAAAACTGAGACCCGGACAGGGATAATGACTTGCCCAAAGGTCGCGCAGGTGGCAAATGTTATACCTAGTCTCCTGATTCCTAGCCTGAAAAGGGCTCTTTCCACTACCCACCCCTCCTCCCTCTCCCCCAATGCTGTTGGAGCAGCCAGGGCCCATATTCAAGCCATCTGATAATTAAGGATCCAAATCTTAGGACAAAGCAAGAACAGAAGGAAAATAAATGTGATCTAGTATTTTGAGGATGGGGAGAAAGGGGTGCCCTGGGGATCCACAGGGACCAGTGAGTGTCATTTAACCAACAAAAATGTACATTAGCCTCTGGCTGGTGGTTTGGCTGGTGCCAGGGACAGGGGATGAGGCTGTAGGGTGAGTTCTTTACTCTACTGTTCTCACCCTCCCTCAGAGCAGGCCCATTATAAACAGATTCACTAGGTTGGGGCTGCCTGTGAATGGAGCCCCTTGTGTTTAGTACTGCTTGGTCTAGGGTGGGTTTGCAGCTCCCTTAACAAGGCTGCTGCCATAGGGAGCCATGACCTACTCTCCCCTCAAGGAGGCAGAATAAGCAGGTGTGTGTCCTGGGCAGGTACAGTCTAGAGAGGGAGCAAAGTATTTGGGGGAGGGGGTAAGTAAAGGCACTGGCTCCCCCCACTCTGCCTCTACCTGAAGTCCCCCTTCCATGGATCAGACCATTCAGCCTGGGCCTAGGACAAGCAGGCAGGCAAGCAACAGACATTTACACAGCCCTTACTATGTGCCAGGGACTGTGCTAGGTTCTGGGGACACGAAGAAAGGCAAAAATAGTCCCAATCATCAAGGAACTTACATTCTTATAAGGGAGACGTTGTTGTTGTTCAGTCATGTCCAACTCCTCGGGACCCCATGTGGGGTTTTCTTGGCAGGGATACTAGAGTGGTTTGCCATTTCCTTCTCCAGCTCATTTTACAGTTGAGGAAACTGAGGCAAACAGGGTGAAGTGACTTGCCCAGGGTCACACATCTAGTAAGGATCTGAGGCCAGATTTGAACTTAGGTTTTCCGGGCTCCGGGCCCAGAACCCTATCCGCTGCACCACCTAGCTGCCCCTTTTAGGGGAGATTATGCATATATAAACATATGTGTGTATATGTATATCTATATACACATATGTATGTATTTATGTATGTATGCCTAAGATACATACAAAGTAGATAGGAGGTAATCTGAGAGGGGAAGGTCCTAGCATCTGGGGGGACTGGGAAAGATCTCCTGCAGAAGATGAATGTTGAGCGGAGTCTGGAAGGAATCCAGGAAAACCAAGGGAAGAAGGTGAGGAAGACAGAGGCCCAGCTGAGGGGGAATGCCAAGCCAGAGAGACAGGCTAGCTCTATCTCCCCCTCAGGGTCCCAGGGGTTATTCCTCTAATGCTTTCAGCACAAGCCCCCAGTCTGATGTGTTCTATCCATCAATCACTAGCTCTGTTTAGTTTCTCCCTTATATCATTGACTAACCTCCATATGATTAGTGCCCCACTCTCAATCTAACTAGTAAACATCAATTTTAACTTTTACAAAGGGATACCTACTGAGAAAATAGAGCGAGAACAGCAATTACAAACACATTCCTCTGAGCCAGAGACACATCCTTCCTCAGTGCCTGGAGAGAGTGGACTCAAACTTAGAACAGTTGGACTCACCACACCAAGTTCAATTCCAAATGCAGCATAGCCTCTGAACAAGTAACTCCCTTGCTGCCCTTCCTTGCTGCAGAACACTGCATGTAGGCATCATTATACTGCTGGGCTGGCTCCTATACCCGACCTGGCTGTGGGCACAACTCTACCATGGATTCCAATTCCCAAACCTCTATTGGCTCACTCTTTTGACCTTTCAAAGCTCAACTATCTCCAAAACTCCTTCACCTTATAACAGGAAAAAACAAACTCACAGAAGCAACAGAGATATCACATATTTTTGTGTGGACCTGGTGGGGGAGGAGGGAGTGTAGGCTCAGCACTACCTCTCTCCTCATCTGAGAGGCTTATAGAAGAAGTCTAACTTGGTCAGTTAGTGCCTTTTGTATCCATTCCCAGTTCTTCTTTCCCACACAGGAGGAGGATAGGAAACAATCATAGACTACCTATGCATGCTCCAAAGTCCACGTGTGTGATTGAATTAGGTAAAGTATAATATGCATGCTCATAAGGACTGGGCTCTTGTTGACCAGTTCACCATTACTCTGGCTTGGTTGTCCTATAGGCAGATTTTTACCAGGAGTTAGACAGTGGCGATCCAAGGTGAAATATGAAATGGCTAATTAGCAGCCTTTCAAAGTGATTTATATCCTGAGGAGTCTCCCAGAAGATTGCAACTATGATGAACTTTTGCGAGGACACAGATGAGAGTCATACTGGATAGGAAGTGTAAATGGATTTCAATCTACACTGTTCAGCTTCCAAATTGATGCAATTAAATCCATTTGAGTTTTATATCAAGTGATAAATCTTGTTTAAATCATTCTGTTAATGTACTCTGTGTTTCTATATGTATTTAGCATTTCTTTCTGTATAGGAATAAACTACCTATACCATTCCTGATTTGCATCAGGTGGGTGCCTCTCTCACCTCTCCCATTTTAGGGAAACTTTAGACTTTTGAGCCATAACTGTTACTATTATTAACTTCATTCCTGGAACTCTGGGGTGGGGCTTTGTTAGTAAGCCAATGAATGTGTGAATGAGGAGTCTAATTCTGCTAATTAGATGTCAGGCTTCCCCAGGATGGAACCCAGTCCACAAACCAGTACAAACAGCAATGGCTGAATTTAGAACAGGGAGTGGGACAGAATTTCTGCCCCTGTGGGCCCAGTCAAGCTGAGCCAATCCTCTTTCTGCCAGCCCAAATATTTCCCCTGTAATCAGCCATTGCCTCTCCAGGAACACCACAGCTAGCATTTGCAGGCCTCCCAGAACCTTCAGAACTTTCAGAATTCACAAAGTTGTAAACAGTCCCAGACGTGTCCTGTATGGGATGTTTGCTCCCCCAAGATCAAGAAAGAATAAAGAGAGAAGTAGTGGAGGTCGCCAGGGGCCCCATGTAAGTTTGCCTTGTTGCAGCCTCCAGCACTGACTGTCATGTGGGCAGGATCACCATGACACTGAGATGGAGAAGGACCCTACTCTGACCATCCCCTCCCTGGATTCCCATCTGGAGAGCCATAGCCCATAGAACAGTAGCTAGAAGATGTCCTTTTCACACATGCAATACCTTCCCCCCATGGCTGTCATAGGGCAGGAGGGATGACCGAAGGTCCACTCAGAGTACCAAGTCATATTAAAGGGCCAAATCCTTTCAACAATGGCCTGAAGTAGCCCCTGAATGCCATGAAGGTGACTAGACTCAGAAAGCAGCTCTCCTGAAAAGGATCTAAGAACTTCACAGTGTGATAAGTGTGACAAGTAAAAAAAAATTTGATGTAATCTCAGGCTTCATGAAGAGATTCATAGTGTATAGAACTCGGGACAGTGAGAGATAGCATCCCTCTCCTCTGCCTTACTCAGGCCTCATCTAAAGGAATGTGTTCAGATTTGGGCACCACATTTTAGGGAACTTATTGGTTAGCTGGAGGATGCCCACAGAAGGGCAGCCAAGATAATGAAGGGCCTTAAGACCATATCAGATGAAGATCACTTAAAGGAACTGGGCATGTGGAGCCTGTGGAAGCCTTGGAGGGGACATGACAGCAGTCTTAACGTATTTGGAATACACGTGCAAAAGAAGGATTAGACTTATTCCACTAGGCTGGGGGAGGGCTGCAGGATTTGGAGCAGGAGATGAGAGTGTCATGGAGGCAGATTTTGGTTCCATGAAGTAAAAAGTTGATAATAGTGAGAGCTGCCCAGAAATGGAATGAGTGGACTCAGGAAGGAGTATGTTCTGCTCACCCGAGGCCTTCCAGTGGGCCTTGGATGACAACTTAGAAAAAATCATTATAAAGGAGATCCCCATGAGGTACCAATGGTCTATAGGGTCCCTTCCATCTGTGAGATTCTGTGATCCTATGAGGTACCTCCAGGGCCTTGTCCCCAGGAATAGAAATGGTTGTCAAATGAATGGAAATTGAATTGAATAGAAAGACCTGAGGTGGGGAGGTGGCAACTGGGAATGGAGAGGAGTGCTACCATGGAAAGATCTCTAGACTGGGAGTCAGAAGACCTAGGTTCCCATCCTGGCTCTGTCACTTACTGTCAGTGTGACCTTGAACAAGTCTTTTCCCTTCTTTGGACCCTAGTTTCCTCACCTGTAAAATGAGGGGCTTGGACAAGTTGGTCTCCAGGGTCCCTTCCATCTCTAGAGCTATGACCTTATGTGTGATCTTAGACAAGTCACTTCCTTCAATCATGAGATCCTAGATCTAGAGCTGGAACGGCCCTCAGAGACCATCCAGCCCAATCTTCTTATTTTACAGATGAGGAAACTGAGGCCCAGAGCAGAAACATGACTTGGAATCATAGGATCCTAGCTCTAAAGTTGGAAGGAACCTCACAGGCCATCAAGTCCAAGCCCTTCATTTTATAGTGGAGGAAACTGAGGCCCAGGGAGGGGAAGTGATTTGTCTTGTCCAAGGTCATACAGGTAGTATCAGAGGTAGAGTTTGAACCCGGGTCCCTGACTGAGGAATTTCCTTCCTTCTCTGTACCTCAGTTTCCTTATCCCTAAACCAAGGGGGTTGGACTAGACAAACTTGAAGATTCCTTCCAGCTCAGATATCCCATGATCCTCTGCATTGGGAGGAGGAGGATTGAGGGAAGAGGAGGGAGAGGTGTTTTTTTGTCAGGGTCAGGCTCTGGGGAGCATTATGAGTTTTGCTTGGGCAAAGGCAGCAAGCTGAGTTCCAAAAAGCTCTTCTCATCCATTGCTCCTCCTCCTCCTCCTCCTCCTCCTCCTCCTCCTTCTCCTCCTCCTTCTCCCCCTGGCCAACTTTTGCAATTGGAAATAGCTGGGAGCCCCTGCCAGACACAGGGAAGAAAAGACACAGTCAGTCTGCCTGAGGTCTGCTCAGACACACCCTTGCCTGCAATTTGGTTATTGGGGGAGGCCTCAGCCACAGGCTGCTGGAGGGGAGAAAGGCAGATTCCAGCGGCCAGCTGAAGTTGTCTAGCCCGGAGTCCTCTAGGAACAGGAAGAAACAGCCAACTGAGACTGTCCCAGAAAGCTTGGGACTTCTGTTGCTATCCTAACCACCCCTTCATTCCTTGAACATGAAGCTTCCACATCATGCAAACTGGTGTCCTTGGGAAGACTGGAATTCCAGGCCATTGACAAGTGCCCGATGGGTCGCCAGCTTGGGTTTGACGTTGGGTAAGTCCCGTCTTCTCTCTAACCCTCAGTTTCTTCTTCCATAAAATGAGGAGGTTGCATGAGATGACCTTGCTGAATTTGGAGAGTCACAGGACGTAAGTTGGAATCCTGATGGTGTCACTGACTACCTGTGTGATTGTGGGCAAGTGTCTTCCCCTTCCTGAGTCTCAGTTTCTCCATCTGTAAAATGAGGGTCCCTTTCGGCTTTCAATGTGTCATCCTACCATCTCTGGGGTCTATCTTGGACATTCTATGTCCTCTATCTGAAGATCCCTTTCAGCTCTGACATTCTATGCTCTAACGCAGGGGTTCTTAAACTTAGGTATCCTGGACCCTTTGAGCAGTCAGCCTGGTGAAGTGTATGGCCCCCTTCTCCAAATCGGGTTTGTAAATGGATAAAACATTGTACATAGGATTAGAAAGAAAACCAATTTTATTGAGACACAGTTATCAAGATATTTTTATTTTAAAAAGTTCACAGACCACAGGTTAGGAACCCTGGCTTAAGGTCTCTCCAGCCCTGACATCTGTTCTATGTCCTAAGTCTCGCCCGGGACTGATATGCTATATTAATAACAGTAGCTATAATCTATCTAATATTTTCTGGTTATAAAATGTTTTACATACATGATCTCATGTGTTCCTGTGAGGTAGATGCTATTATTATCTGCATTTTAAATTGCAGAAAACTGAGACTGAGATTAGTACCACAGCCAGAAGCTGAACTCAGGTCTCTCCTGATGCCCAGTCCACCTCGGCTGCCTCAATTTACTAGGCTCCTGGGGCCTTCCTAGCTCTGGGGAACCCATGTATTCCTGTGCTACTACATGCTTAGAATTTTCCACAGTGAAGATTCTAGAACAGAACCTGGCATCACATGACATGAATGAACCAATGAGGGGCTATCTCTGAACAGCTTTCCTGAGGGTTTGCTGCTTGGGTGACACCTTGGTTCTGACATCTTGGAATACAGAGCTAGACTGGGCTAAGCTAGGCTGTGGTGGGTAGGGCAGAGCTGGGTTGGACCCTAGTGGGTTCATTTGGGCTGGGCTGATCTGGGCAGTGGTGGGTGGATCTGAGCCAGGTTGACTCTTTTCTCTTTGTGTTTCCTTTGAAGGTCACCCATCAGCTCATTTTCTGGCTTGCCAAGCAGGCGTAAAGATTCCCCAAGGCTCTATCTTCAATCTGACCCTGTTCTCTGTAGGTACTCATTTAATCATACCTGACTGAAGATCTTCAATGGCTCCCTATCCCTTTGGCTCATAGGACTTCGAGCCCCTGCCCTACTTTCCCACCCCTGTCCTGCCACCTCCCTAATTGGCAACAGCTTCCCAGCGTGCCCCAGGTTCTCTGCCTCCCTGCTTCTTCCACCCCGCTCCACCCCTAACCTGTCACAAGGCCTTGTATCCCAGGGTCTTCTCCTTCCTGCTTGTCTCCACTATCCTGTGATTGTTTTCTGCCCTTTGTCCCTCGCCACCAAAACTGCTAGCTACAGCTCTGACTCTGATGAGGATACTGCCTGGAGTGCTCACTCTGACGAGGAACGTGCAGGCTGCCTTCCCTGTTTCTGAGATCAGATACAAAAAGTGCGATCCCAAGGCAAGGACTAAAACTACCTCTTCTTTCAAACCTTCCCCCCTTCTGCCCCTCCCCCATTCTAGCCCCCCAAGAAGGCCCTTAGTAGCTGGGAGATATCTGGGCTGGAACAGGATGGAGCATGTGGAATCATTCAGACATCAAGGGTCTGGTAACACCCAGTGATACAGGGCTGAGCCCCCACCATCGGCCTTGGCTGTTGCTACCACCAAGCTCTTCCTTAGTCATGCTCCTGGGTTGCAGAAACAGCTCAGAGCTCCCCTGGAGCGGGATTTTGTCCTTTTTTGGCCCAGACACTGTCTATTGTGTGAGAGTGGCATGCATCATTTGTGGGGCTGGGACGTATTAAGTGATGGGGGTGTGCCATCCAAACAATAAGTGGCCTACCCAGACTGAATTGTAGTGTTAGAGCTGGATGGCACCTCAGATCAGCCTATCCTTCCCCATCATGTGACAGCATAGGGAGCCCCCCAACAGCCTCTCTGTTGTCCATCAAATGCTCCCTAGCTGAGACCCTCAAAAAACATACCCGGGGTCACTAGCAGGGATGAGGGGGACTCTCCTAGCATGCCCAAGAACAATTTCAACTCCTAAAATGTTCTGAGATATTCTAGCAGCACTTCTTAAACTGTCACAACCCACAGTTTAAGAAGCCCTGAAGGGGTCACGAATGAAAAAAGTTTGAGAAACCCTGTTCTAGAGGGCTCCCTCACTGACTACTATGACATTACTGAATAGAGAGGCAGAGTCAGGAAGGTTTGGGTTTTGAATCTGGCTTCAGACACTAGTTGGGACCCCAGGCATTTCCCTGGTAAAAGGAGGGCATTGGATTCAAGGATCCCTAATGTTTCTTTCAACTCTAACCCAATGGCCTTGAGGCTGGCCCCCAACCACCCCACCTTCTAACCAAGGCACACAGGTAGAGAAATGGTCTCTTGGTGATCAACCCTATTCTCCTTCTCTGATGGGAAGATTTTAGAGCTGTAAGGGTTCTTAGCAGCCAAGTCCAACCCCCTTATTTTACAGAGGAGAAAACCAAGCCCCAGAGGAACTGAATGACTTGACCACAGTCATACAGATAGCAGAACCAGAACTTAGATCCAGGTGATTTCAGATCCCATCAGGTTTTGCCACCTCTTACCTGTGTGACCTTGGTCTGGTTACTTTCCTTCTCTGGGCCTCAGCTTCCACCTCTGTCGAATTAGGAAGTGGACCTAAATGACCTCTGAGGTCCTGGAAATTTGACAAGCCAGACCCTGGGCCCAAAGAGAAATGGACCCCTAAGCCTGAAAGAGATGAGGCTTTGGAAGGATCAGAGATTTGAATGAGCTACGTTTCTGTTTCAGGCAACCTCCCTGTGAGACAAAA
Source organism: Trichosurus vulpecula (assembly GCF_011100635.1). Lineage (NCBI taxonomy): Eukaryota > Metazoa > Chordata > Mammalia > Diprotodontia > Phalangeridae > Trichosurus > Trichosurus vulpecula. Next base: position 45,725,453 of record NC_050582.1, on the reverse strand, counting down.
TAGAAAGGATGGTCAAAGGGAAGCTGGAGGTAAGCTGTCTATCCCTGGAAGGGCTGGTTAGTGGGGGTTCCTGGAGTAGGGCCTCCTACCTAGGCACTGGAGGGAAGGGAACTTCCCAGAAGACAGTGGAAGAGTGAGGGAGAAGCACCCCTCTGAGTCCAAGCCTGTGATGATTATCTCTGATTGACAGATTCTGACTCAATCAGGGAACATCTGAGGCAACCCCAGAGGGGTTGCACCTATGGGAGACTGTGGGGGCTGGGAGCTGGGGGGTCCCATATGGTAGCCTGAGCAAATCAGAATGCCACAAAGGGTCACAAATGTGGGAGGGAGATCTTTGGGAGCCAGGATGGGGTTCATAGGATTCCTAGACATGGATCTTGTGGGTGGGCCAGCAGGGTAAAAGCCTCAGTTATCCCAGGGCTCCTGGACTGCAGGAGGACTAAGGCCCAGTGTTTGCATATCAAACTTCTCCTTGTGAATAATAATAAATGCGTGATTGTCAGATTTAGAGCTGGAAGCATCACCTAGTCCAACCCCTTCATTTTGCAGAGGAGGAAACAGGCCCAGGGAAGGAAAGGAGCTTGTTCAAGGTTACACAAGTAATGACAAAGTGATCAAGGCAGGATTCGAACCTGAGGCATTTGTCACCAAATCTTTCTGCTGAACTACTCAGCCCCCTTATGTGTAATATTCCAATGTGTTCACATTGCATCTGCTAGCTCTCATTTGGGACCCACAAGCTCCCTCCCCTTTGACGGAGGGAGCATTTTACAGATGAAGCTACCACAACCCCAACAATAGAAGTGACTTGCCCAGGGCCACACTGATGATAAATGACAGTGCTGGGATTTGAATCCAGTTGCCAAGCTGCCCCCCTCGCATTCAGAAGTTCTCAATGGATGGCGCTCCCTGGGACCCGGGTTGGATCTGAAACCCCTACTTGTTGTCAGGCCTCTAGAACACATTCAGCACATGGCTAACTGGGGCCTCCATCTTGGGGCTCCTCTTGTGTACTGCTGTAACTCAGAGTTAACCAACCAGCTTAGGCAGCTCTCCTTTTGTTTGTTAGACATGCTGAAGAGCTCTGTGTCCCTTTTGTAAATAAGCACACTTTGAGGGGAAAACTAGCATTGACTTAGTGACGCCAGGTTGCTGGCTCCCCTCCCCCAGCCCCCAGCACACCTAACTTCTGGCTGGCCCTGAGCCCAGGTAGAGCTGGCCACTGAGACCTCGGACAGGACATGAGCTGGGAACTTTCCTTTCAGGGGAGAGGAGAAAGTTGGAGCAGGGGGATGAGGTCCAAGGCAGATGGCAGACCTGGGCAGGTTGACCCAGAAGGGAGGAAAGGGGGGGCACTAAAAGAAGAAAAGTGGCCCAGCAGAAACTGTTTTCTATCTGTGTAGTCAGTAGGTTGTCAATGACCCCCCCCCCCAGTCCTGCCCTAACCGAGTCCAAATTGGTATCAGCCTGCTGGGCGGCTCTGCGTGAAGCCATCCATGATCAGATCATAGGACTCAGGGTTGATAAGGAGCCAGCCAGATCATCCAATCTACCTCTCTCATTGGTTGGTTTTTTAAAAGTTTGTTTTCCTGCTATAATTTTGTTTGAACAGCTATAAATGTTCAGGCCTAGGAACAAGAGCCAGAGACAGAGTCCAAGCAAATGAAGCAAGAGCCCCAAACAAAAGAGCAAAACCACAGAGCAAAACTCCACACAATTAAGCAAAACACCACCAAGAGAGTGGTTGTCAAGGCTTTGTCCACACAGCTAGAGCAGAGGTCTCAGGGAAATGCAGACTACATGGGTAAGCAGAGAGGGAGTTCCAAGGCACAGAGATGGGCCCAAAGTTGGGCCCATGCAGCTTGGAAGTGGCAGAGCCAAGACTCAAACCCAGGACCTCTGTTCCTGGTGCTGCTTAGCTCATCATGTCTCCCTCTGGGAGGGAGGGCAGGCTCACAGCACATAGGGCCCCTCTCCCCTGACTGGCATTGCCAGCCCCTAAGTGGTTTCCCCCTTCAAGCCCCTGCCACAATCCCCACTAATTAGCTGCTCACTCGTGTCCCTCTGTGTCCCTGGGCTCTCCTCCCTCCCACAGGCCCCCTACTTCCTGACTATCTGGGCCACGCACATATGAAGTTAGCTGGCCTTTGTCCAGGCTAGATTTCATTTGGTTATATCCTGACCTTTCCTTCAAACCATCCCCAGCCCCTATGAGATACTAGTTTCAGCTTTGGCTGATTTGTGAAACCATTTGTTGGTGTCCTGTTTATTGGGGCCCTCCAGGTTGGGGTTTTTTTCTCAGTGAAGCAACTGGCAGAAGCAGCCCATATATCTCCAGGGCCCTTAGCTCAGATGCTCTGGCAAGCCTGCTAATGAGGCCTGGGGCACAGCCCCCATCCCCTAGTGAGGCCAGTGAACTTTGCTCTGTTCCATCCCTGACTGAGAAACCAGCCGCACAGTTAGACCCCTGTTCAGACACAAGAGGGGTTGGAGGAGATGAATGACCTAGCAAGAGGCAGGAGACTTGAGTTCGAATCTAAGGTCTGCTACTTTCTACCTGTGTGATCAGGGCCAAGGTGGTGAAGTAGATAGTGGTTAGATATGAAGACCTGAGTTCGAATCCAACCTCAGACACTCACTAGCTATGTGATCCTGGGTAAGTCACTTCACCTCTGTTTGCCTCAGTTTCCTCATCTGTAAAATGGAGATAATAATAGCACCTACCTCCCAGGGTTGTTTTGAGGATCAAATGATAGAACATGTAAAATGCTCTGTAAACCTTAAAGCACATGCGGTCTATTAGCTATGTGGGGGCCTCACTTCCCACCTGTATGAGATGAACTATATGCTATCTAGGGATACAGCTAGCTCTAAATACTATGATAAAATGGGAATCAGGTTAGAAAGTGTTACTGATAGTCCCAAAGTGCCTAACCTCGGGATTGGCTGCTAGTGGGAGCCAGAGTGGTCCAAAAATCTGTGTTCAAATCCTAGCTCTGATATTAACTAGGTATATGACCTCAGGAAAGTCACTTCTCTGCTCTGAGGCCAAGCTGCCTCGGCTAGAAAATGAGAGTTGAGCTAAATGACCTTTAACCTTTCCAGATCAAAAAGTAGTCATGCAGGGAAAACAGTCAACCCTTCCCCAAGGTAGATCCAAGAAGACTTTACCCAAAGGATCAAATTTCAGCCCTTTCTTCCCTTTCTACATAAGGACTATTGTTCTAAAATCATCGGCCAGAACGAACCACAAGATTGAAAGATATACTGGGGATGAGCCATTCCAGAGACAAGAAATGGCAGCTACTTCCATCCAAACTTCAGCCCTAAGGTATGGTGAAATAGACACATAGTGGGAGACGGCCAGGCATTGTGTCCTGGGTCCTTGACACCCACTGGTGAGGTCTCTGTACAAACACTGAGGGCACTGACCTACTTGTCTCCTTAACAGGGCATTGCCACAGGGGCATCACAGAGCCTTTGACAACACACCGTTGATGACCAAATTCATATCCCTCAGCTATATCCTTGGGGGGATAGTCCCTGGAGAGAGCTCTGGCCATCTGCACCTTGGAAGGAGCTATATGACCCAGGGGATGACAGAGGAAGGAGACATGGTGGAGCAGTGAGTTCTTTGCCCAAACTGGGATCTTGGGACTCCAGGACAATGAACTGGTAGTTGGAGAACACTGGTGGGAGAACAATAGGGGAACTTGGGGATCAAGTCATCCAGACCAAGCAGGAGTCAGAGGTGAGGACCAGTCAAGGACTGAGCCATGGTACAAAGGAACAAACCCAGACCTCGCCAATCACTGGTACTATGGGTCCTGGGGAGGGTGGGAGAAGCTTCTTTCTTACTGCCTACTTTCCTCTTGTGGATGTGTGAGTGTGAGGAGATGCCCTTGGGGAGGGGAGAGAAGGGAAAAAAGGGAAGCCCCACCCAGGGTAGTACTAGAAGTCTGGAAGGTTATATAGGTCCATGAATATCCAGACCTACCAGAGGGTAATCAAGCCTGCTGCTTGACGTTGTAACTGCCCTTGGTGGGGGGGAGGGAGCAGAGCACCATATGGGATGGGATGGAATATTCAGTGGATCCATGATCTCATCAGTTTAGAGACTCACTCCATTAGTATAGAAAGGGACCTATTGGTGCCAGTATTCTCATGACGCCACAAATCAGGAATCACTGGGATCTCAGGCAACCCACAAGGCAATGAAGAGGCATGGCAGCTGTAAGTAGGCAACAGAATGTGGGTGCCAGTGCTAAGCACAAGCTCTGGTATGGGGCCCAGATGGGATGCACTGTGTCTCTGAGGACCAGCCCAGCTAAATGTAGAGAGGCCCATCATTAGAAGCTTGGGGGCTCAGTGATGAGCTCCTTGGTCACAAGACCCAGGAAATCAGTTCTTTAAAAAACCGCCTCTCTGGTCCTGATGAAAATTCAAACTCTCCTTGATCTCCCTTGGAAAATCTGCCCTGCCCCCTCTTCCCATCCCCCATTCCCTGGGCACCTGCCTCTCCGCATCTCCCAAAACAAGCACCATGGTAAACAGGACAAAACTCATTGGGAAGAAGCCCAGCCAGAGAAGGGGGGGAAGGGGGGCCTGGGCTCTTGGTGGAGCTGGGGTTTCCTAGAAGGCAGAGGGGAGGAGGCCAGTTTCCAGGTCGGCCTCCAAGTGGCCGGAGAGGGATAAGGAGGGAAGTGGCGGCATCCTCCCTTTGTGGTCTATAATTAGCCTTTCCACCACCTGCACAGGCCATGAGCATGACTCAAGGCTCTACTCCCCTCTTCCCCTCCTCTCACACAAGCACATTTCAGGGCCTGGCTTTTTTTCCAAGATTAGAAGATTCGGAGCTGGAAGAGAAATGAGATAAGGAAACTGAGGCCCAGAAAGCAGAAGGCACTTACCCAAGACCATACATAGTAAACATCAGAGATGGACTTTGAACCCAGACCCTCTGAGTGCTAGTCCAGTGTAAACTTGATTGGGACAAGCATTAGGATGGCAGCCCAAGGCCCTGGGGTCTCAAGCAGGCCAGCAAATGGCAGGATGGAACACTCACTGAGGCATGCAAGCTCCTCATCCTGCCATTGGGAAGCGGTGACTCCTGGACCAGGCAGGCCAAGCCTTGGGCATCTCCAGAGCCAAGAGCAGTTGTCCAATTCTTCACATCCTCCAAATCAGAGTACACTTGAATTCCCAAGTCAGACCTACACATCCCTTGTTTGACGCACAAGCCATGTGCTTGAGACATTACATGTAGATTAAACTTTAGGGAATCAAATCCTGCTTTGGGCAGCCTCTGGGAGATTGCTACCAAGAGAAATTCTCTGGCAGATCTTTCCATTCAGCTCAATGCTTTGCTTGCCTGGTCTGTAAATCCCTGGAGCCCTTCATGTAGCATGGCTTCAGAGTTGGGGTCCCTTACCTACCATAGGGCCTTTTGAAGTCCTGGACTTTTGAGGTGTGCGTCTGTCCAGTAGTGGAGCTGGCCCTGGGTAAAACCATCTACATTCCCTCTGGAGGAGTTTATGGTCCAGCTGGGCAAACAAGAGACTTGGGAGAGCATAATAGAAAGACCTGGGTTTGACTCTTGCCTTACTTAACAACAACCACAATAATATGCAACATTTATATAGCGCTGAGCCTCCCTGTCCTTGTCAGTACAATGAATCAACTGTGTACTTATTTATTCAGCACCCATTCTATGGGGAAAACAATAGCACCTCCCCTCATAGGGTTATTGTAAGGATCAAATGAGATGATGCCCTAAAATTCTCTGCAAACCTTAAAGTGTTATAGAAGTGTGAGCTCTTATTACTATATGACAGAATTAGCGAGGACTATAGCATAATACCCAGTGTCAAGCTGCAAGGCTATGGCATCTATCGGGCAGGGCGTGGGTAGATGGCTGTGGACTGGAGTAGTCATGAGAAGCTTCATGGAGGTAGGATCAGGCAAGGTTTGCCCAGCATCCCATGGATCCTCTTCCCCTCCTCCCCACTGCCCCCAACCACCTCCCACTGTTGTATTTCTGCCTTTGTCCCATGATGATAGGATGTCAGAAGAAAGGATCTTAGAGATCATCTAATCCAACCCCAAGGCCCAGAAAAGTGAAGAAATAAAGCAATTGGTTTACGGATACATAGAGGAGTATGTTGGTGGAGCCCAGATTCCAATGTGGGCCTCCTGCCCCTCAGCCTGGTATTTTTCCACCGTCTGGACCACACTGCCTCTTCTGTCCCAGGCTTCTTCAGTCTCTCTCCCCAATTCCCACTTCTGTTCGCTGGACCTCCCCCTGAACTGTGGTTAGCTGCTGAGGGAAACCCTGGCCCAGCTTCCCAAGCTCTAGGCGTGAGAGGAGGAGATGGGTTGGAGCAGGGCCAGGCCACAGGGCATGGCTGGCCAGCCCAGAGATCAGTACCAACCCCAGACAGAGGCAGCTGCTGCCGTCGCCTTCAAAATAACACAGTTGAGGTTTGCTCCTCCTTTGGGGTTTCTCAACTGTTTCCATTTCTATTATGCCTTTGTGTTTTCTTTCTTCCCTCAAACCCCCACCCCTTCCTTTTCTTTTTTTAATAGTCCTAGGACTCAGGCTTGGCAGTAAGGCCACGGTGGAGGGATTGTACCATACAAAATTGTGAAGTCAGTAAGGTTGGAGTGAGCTCCCTTGTTGGGATTTCCTACTGCCATGGTGGCCAGTGATCTCATGTTGCCCCACATTGGTGTCCCAGGGTAAGCCCCTTCTCCTCCCCAGGCCCTGTTGTCCTCTTCTATAAAAGGGGAGGATTGGGGGAAAAATATATGAATTCAAATGGGACCCTTCCAGCTTGGACATGCTCCGGAAACTAGCCTTTGCCTTCTTTGAGAATAGATATTAAGGTACAAAAGTGGTCATTGACATCCAGCCTTCCAGAGGGGATCTGAAGCAGCCCACGCTATAGGAAACTAAACTCTGACTCCTCACCAGTCTCCTGCCTTTCTTCCTCTTTACTAGATCCACATGTGGTATGAATTGGAGGCCCTTCACCATCCTGCTGCCCTCCTGGAGGAATTTCCATATGATCGATGTCCTTCTTGAACCGAGGTGCTGGGACCTAGCTATAATCCTCCAGATGGCTTCATCAGGCCTGAAGAGAACAGGGTTATCAGCTCTGTAGCCAGGGCATTGAGGCCTCTCTCTCATTGCAGACCAAGAACATGTTAGTCCCTGAAAGCATTTCCTGGACTGTATTCCAAGGCTAAACAATTGTAGTATTTGTGCATTCCTGCCATTAAATGCCTGTCACAAGATAATTGTGTTGGATTTGGGCCCTTTCTGGCAAAAGTTTGACTTGTAGCATGCCTGGGGGAGGGAAGGTTGCATACGCGTAGGCACAGTAGGTAGCTAGCTTATATAGTATGAGTTGAGAACCCTGTCTGTCCCCAAATCTCTCTTCCAGCAGCTTGTTTCAGCAATGCTTTCTCTTCTTACTTGACCTACAAGTACCCTCAGCATCCCTCTTTTGGGTTAGGCAACATAAATGAGGGTATTGTCTCCAGAAGGCCCACTTTCAAATATAATTATTTTAAATAATTACCTGGGAAAGAAGGGAGGCCTTTTAGCCATCTCCCTTTAGTATACCAGCAGAGGCAGCATGGCATGGGAGGGGATGGAGGGCAAGGAGGGCTGATTGGATGCAGAAGCCCTGGATTCAAATCCTCGTTACTTACTACCTGTGTGACCTTAGGCAAATCACTTTTCTGGGCTTCAGTTTCTTCATCTGTAAAATGAGGGGGTTGGACTACATCAGGGGTTCAAGGCTTTGTTGTGTCATGGACCCCTTGGGCAGTATCTAGTGAAGCCTATGGACCCATTCTCAGAATAAAGTTTTTAAAGGCATAAAATGAGATACATGGGATTATATGGGAAACCATTACAGTTACCTCTTCCACATCTTGACTTTCCCCATCTCAGTTTCAATATATCTCGGATCAGCATAAGAAATTAAATGGAAATTTTAGGGGAATTTTGCAGAAGCCACAGATGACAAGCAAAGGCCAGCAGACAACACAGGAAAAGTTTAGAAACTCAGAAATGCATAAAATATATGTATAGTATTGTATAACGTCAACATATTTTATCTTTTAATACCATAATAATCCGGACTTCTTCTCTGGTATGAAGGGAGGGCCAAAAAATTTTACGCAGATTTCCCAGATCACAGAGGCACTGAGCCCCTAACCCCCACAGTGTGGAAGGGATAACTGTATATTGAAATACAGTTAGTGAAATATTAAAGAAAGCAAGCTCATCTACCCCTGGTTCTGAATCCCTGTCCTAGATGGTCTCTGAGGCTCCTCCCAGCTGGACACCAATGATCCAATGACTTTTGTTGCCCTGGTTTGCTGGTTTCTACCTTAGAAGACACAGAGCTTGATGGAAAGGAGATGAAGGTTGGGTGAAGGAATGAGGCCTAGACAGGATTAGGGGAGGGGCGATGGTAAGGGGATGGAGCTGAGGACAGCACAGGGCACTGGGCCAGGGAGGAAAGGCCCCAAACCAAGAGAGAGGCCGTAGAGCCATGGAGAAGTTGCTTAGGGGCTAGGAGTTGGGTGACCTGGCTTTGAATCCCAGCTCTGACCTAGCAGCGGGTGAAATCACTTTGTCTCTCTCACCTTTGGTTTCCTCCTCCCTCCTTGGGGTCCATGACCCTTATACTACCTGCCTAAAGGGGCTCTTGTCGGAATAGCGTTTTGGCCACTGTAGACATGGAAGGACTTATGGGGCCTCCCCCAAGCACCCGGAGGTCAGAATTATGGCCTGAGCACTAGGAAGGCCAGAGGTTAAGTCAGGATTCCTGACCCCTGGAAGGATCATATGATGTCAGAGCTGGAAGGGAGGCCCCTTAGAGAAGGGGAGAACTAGCCTGAAGTCATACAGTATGTAGGAAAACCGAGCCTAGAACCCAGGACTCTTGGCACCCAGGAGAACATGTTTCCTCTCTGCACCCACTGGCAGCCAATCCCTCAGCCAGGGCATTTCTCAGGAGCTGCCACTGCCGCTGTTCAGACTGAAGGCAGCCAGCTGGAGGTTGGGGGCTTGGCTGGAAGGGGGAGGGATTTGCTGTTTTAAATTGAATGTTTTCGAGGATTATGGGATGGTCTGTTCTGGAAACCATTACAGACTGAGCCTCACAATAGTTTCCAATTTCTTTCCCAGCTTCTCCATCCCCCCACTCCATGCCCCAGACTCTTAACTCACTGTCAGACTCAGTGAATTTGTTTTTCTGAGTTTTAAGGTGATCGGTCCCCCAGCTCAGCTGCTCCAGCTTCCCCTGGGGCTTAGCATCATCCCATCCGAGATCTAAGACTGGAAAGGCCCTTACTGGTCATCAAGCCCTATCCTCTCATTTTACAGAAAAGGAAACCGAGGCCCATGGAGTGGAAGTGACTTACCCATGGTAAGATAGATAGGATCTGAGGTAGGCTTATAGAAGACCATAAGGTCTTCTTACTTCAAGTCCAGCGCTATATGCATTATACCCCCCTGCCTGTCTTAATAATCCTAAGGGTGGCATTTTCCTCTAGCACTTTATGTTTTACAAAGCATTCTTCACACACAGTCACTTTGGGAGGGAGACAGTATTGGTGGTATTCTCCCCACTTCTCAGAGGAGAAAAGTGAGGCTCATAGAGGGGGAGTAACTTGATGAAAGTCACGCAGCTTGGGTTAAAACTGGGATTGGCTGTCTAGGCTGGAAACCTCCACCTACTGGGGATGCCACCCTCAGGACTGAAAGAAGCAGCCTGGTGTCCTGGAGAGGCAAGGGAAGCTTTGAAATTGACCCTCCCTTGAGCAGCAGACTCAAAAGGACATTCATTGGGCCCTTCTGTTGGCCAGATGGCTGCTGCTAGGTTTCCCCCATCCCCCAGCCCCAGCTCCGTCCAAAGGGCCTGACTCTATTCCATCATTTTCCCCACCCAGCCCCAAATCCCTCAAGTGCGTGCCTTCTTCACCTGGAGGTACTGGAGAAGCCTGGGCCTCTTGTTCCCCTTCCCCCCCCACCTCATCCTCCCCGGCCTCTCCCCTTCCTAACTGAATTGCCAGCGACCCTGGCTGACACCCCTGATCAGATCATTTCCCCTTTGTCCAGAATGTAGCCTCTGCCAAAGGCTGATTCCTGAGAAGTCAGCAAATTCCTTGCTCCAGTGAGGCTGAAAGGTTGAGTCCATCTGTTCAGGGAGCATTTCCTTGTCTTTATTGTATTCTCTCCCTCTTGGGGAGTTATTCTGGCTTCTGAGTCTTCAATTTCCTCCTGGAGTGGAGGAGGAGTGGGGAGATCATGGCAAGCACATTGAACTTGACATCAGGAGACCCGAGTCGGAGTCCCCACTTAGCCTCTCACAAGCTGTGTGACCTTGGGCAAGTGTCTTAACTTTTCTAAGCCCGTTTCCTTCTCTGTAAAGTGGGGACCAGAACCCTCACACTAGTTGCCCCACAGGCTTGGAGGGAGGAAAGCCTGAAGGTCCGATCTGTTTCATGGGTCATGCATCAGTTGGAAGAATTCATCCACTGGCTGGCTCTTGGACAGCAGACAGTCTGCTAACAGGGCTGTCCATAAAGGCCTTTGGGCTTAGGAAGGTGCTACCAAAGCTGATGGCTCTTCCCTTGGCTCCTGGGAACAGTGGAGGTGAGGGGGGCAGCCTCCTACAATGATCTGGGGGACCCAGGTTTGGAGATAGGCTCTATTAAGGCAGTGACTCCTCCTCCTCCCCCAGCCTACTCTTCAGAAGGAGATTCTATCTTGACAAAATTCTGCAATAGGACAAAAGGATTTCCAAGTCAGGGTCAAGAGCTGTCCCACTCATTCATTCATTCATTCATTCATTCATGCAACAACTACAGCAGGACATATGGTAGAGTGAGAAGAGCCTTGGCTCCACAGTCAGAATCCTTGGGTTCAAATCTTGCTTCTGATCCTCAACTATTTGTCTAACTTTGGATCATTTCATTTCCCTGGGTCTCAGTTTCCCCATCTGTAAAATGAGAGAGTTGGACTAAATGACTTCCAAGGTCCCTTCTGATTCTAGAGTTATGAGGTGATATCATGGTCCTTAACCCTGAGGATTTATTAAGGTCTAAATATGCCCCACGCCTCGTGCTAGGCTCTGGGCGAGATACCAAGCTTAGACAGACACAGCCCCTGTGAGCTTGTAAAGTTCACATGTGTATAACCATGAAGTAGTACATGGGCCATGCTAGACGGGCAGCAAGGTGCAGTGGGTAGGGCACCGAGAGTCACCCGGCCTTGAGTTGTACGATTCCATGTAAGCTTGCAGGGTTGCTGAGACCGTTTTCTCAGCTCTCCAGTGGGGATAATGAAACCTGTACAGCCTACTTGTCAGGGTCATTGTGAGGCTCCAACTTAACCTAAATCATTTTGCAAACCTTAAATGCTGGGTGGATCGTTCTTGTGTCTGTGGGCATCTAGCTACCCTGGCCAGAGCCTGGTCCTGCCCGTGCATACAGGATGCCATGGTCGGAGAGTCAATACTGACTATCTGGGCCCCAGACTGGTCATAGAAATACAGAATTTTATAAATGAATTGGGCCTTTTTGGCGTTGCTGTTTAGTCATTTCAATCATGTCCAACTCTTTGTGACCTCATTTGGGATTTTCTTGGCAAAGATACTGGAGTTGTTTGCCATTTCCTTCTCCAGCTCATTATACAGTGGAAGAAACTGAGGCAAACAGGATAAAGTGACTTAGCCAGGGTCACACAGCTAGTGTCTGAGGCCGAATTTGAACTCAGGTCTTCCTGATTCCAGGCCTGGAACTCTATCCACTGCAGTGCCACCTAGCTGTACAAACTGGATCTTAGAAACCATCTAATCTACTTTCATCATTGTACAGATGAGAATGACATCCAAAATTACATAGCTGGTTAACTGCGGAGGAGACCTCTAGTATCAGCCATGGACTCACCTGTAATCCCAGCCTCAAAAGTCACCAAGGTGAGAGAGTGGGGATGGTTCAGTGGGAGCCCATCCCCACTACCGGAGATACAAGTCAAAGCAAAAGTCCTGCCGATGATGAACAAAGAAGGTGGGTCCTTGCTAAGGTTCTCATGATGTGGGGAAGGGACTGATCTGCCCCTGCAACTTCCTACTGAAGTTGTGTGGATTGTGAAGAAATAATCGGAGACAAGCCAATCTCTCTAACTCAGAGTAAGAGGGGCAGGGAGAGAGGGGAACTGAATTCACAAAAAATACTGTGTTCTACAATACCTCTGTGCCTTTAAATTATTTCTAGTAACTCAAGCGCACTAGAGGAGGCAAGCTTGACTGACTGGCTGAAGGTCACTAACATTAGGGTAGAGTAGAAAAAGGACCTGCTTAGGAGACAGAGGAGCTGGACTGGAGCTCTACCTAGCCCTGATACTTCCTGGCTGGGCGACTGTGGCTAAGTCATTTACCCTTCTAGAGATGGTTTCCTCATCAGTAAAATGGAATTAATAACCCTCACACTTCCTCAAGGGGTGTTAGGAGACCTATAAACCAGTGGTATTAGAGAAGAGGGCCACTAAACCATATAGAAAGATCCCTGCTGGCTGCATATTGACTTCAAAAACCACAAATTAGCATTATCTATGTTCTATGGTATTTTTATTTGTTTTATCAAATATCTCTCAATTACATTTTCACCTGATTCCTGCTCAGGCAGGAATGTCATGGGCCAGACTGAGGGCTGTGTGCCTGATGCTTCTGCTGTGGGTTTTTCCTACTCTCTAAAAAGAGGAGGTTGGGCTAGATGGTGTCTCGGGTCCCTTTCAGCCTTAAGACCTATGTTGCTAGAGCTCAGAGCTCAGAGAGCCCCACTTCCTCCCCACCAGGACATGGTAAAGTGGAATGAGTGCTGAATTTGAAGTCAGAGGGCCTGGGTTCAAATACTGTCTCTGCCATTTCCTACCTATTTGACCTTAAAGCACTCTAGAAGCCTGGAGTCAAGAGGCCTGAGTTTGAATCCATCCTTGGATTCAAGGCTGCATGATTCTGGGTAAGTAACATGGGATCACAGATTTAGAGACAGAAGGGGTCTTTGAGGTCACAGTCAAACCTCCTTGTTTTCCAGATGAGGAAACTGAGGCAAACAGAGGTTAAGTGATTTGCCCAGGGTCATACAGCTAGTAAGTGCCTGAGGTGAGATTGGAGCTTCAGGCCCTTTGGGTCTCAGTTTCCTCATTTGTAAAATGAGGGGATTTGGCCAGATTCTTTCCAAGAGTTCTCAGAGGCTTAGTTGACCTTTCCAAGCAGTCCCATTCATTCATTCATTCACTCATTCATTCGTTCATTCATTCATTCATTCACTCATTCATTCATTCATTCATTTCCCTGACAAACATGGGAGGCAGTGCTGTGTTTTGGAATGAAGTGGGTTGCCTTTAATGAGGTCTTGCTGACGACTTAGCCCAGCCATGCAGCAGGTGCAGTGCTGAGCTCCTCGGGGAAGGAGGCATGCTTTTGGAATCCTGTCACTTCCTTTCCTTTTTTGTAAGACATGGAGGGGGAAGAGAAACTAACGCAAGTGGAATAAGACATAGAATAAACACCGAGGGGAAAAAACAACCCTTGAAGGCCGGGGAAGCAAAGGAAAATAAATAGGAGAATACAGAATGATTCATCACCCATCACCATCTGATCCGGTTCTAAAATCACCTTGGCGACAGGAAACGAAGCTCAGGGCTCTAGATTGGCACTTCTGTAGAGAGACTGGTATGGGGCTCTGTGACATCTTGGGCCTCCCAGGGAGAACCAGTGGCTTCGTATTAACAGCTCATTTTAGAGCCTGGGAGCTCAAGGCAATGGGCAGCATGGTGGTGTGCTAGAAAGAGCACTGGATTTAGAATCAGAACCAGGGTTTGAATCCAGCCACTAGTTTGCAGTATGACCTTAGGCAAGTCACTTTCTTTCTCTAGACCTCATTTTTCCTACTTTCTAAAATGAGGGGTTGGGCTAGATGGTCTCTCAAGTCCTATGTTCCTAAGGTCTTAGAGGTCAGAAGGACCCCTTTCCTTTCCATCAGGACATAGTAAAGTAGCATGAATGCTGAGATAGAAGTCAGAGGGCCTAGGTTCAAATGGTGGCTCTGCCACTTCCTACCTGTGTGACCTTGGGCAAATCACTCAACCAGCTCCAGATCTAGGGGCCTATGCCTCTCTGGCCTCAGTTCCCTCCTCTGTAAAATGAGGGGTTTGGATTACATGGCCTCTAAGGTACCTTTAAATCATTTTAGTCATGTCTGACTCTCTGTGACCTCATTTGGGGTTTTCTGGGCAAAGATACTGGAGTGGCTTGTCCTTTCCTTCTCCAGCTCATTTTACAGATGAGGAAACTGAGGCAAACAGGATTAAGTGACTTGCTCAGGGTTCACAGAGCTAGTAAGTGACTGAGGCTGGATTTGAACTCATGAAGAGGAATCTTCTTGATGCTAGGTCCAGTGCTCTAACCACTGCACCATCCAGCTGCCCATGAGGTACCTTTAGGCTCTAGGTCTATGATTCAGTGACTTTTCTGGGTCTCAGTGTCCTACTCTGAAATGAAGGGGTTAGACTAAATCCAAGGTCCCTTAGGATCCTGTAATCCCAAGTCACTCTCTTCTTCCCTCTGTAAAATGAGAGAGTTGAACTGGCCTAGATGGCCTTTAGGTCTCTCTCAGTTCCAGTCAATGACTCTCTGACCTACGGCTTTGACTACAGTTTTCTGAGCTGCTCCCAGCACCCTGGGAGACCCTGGGGCAAGAAGGCAAGGCTTTGTGTACGTTTGCTGGGTGCCTGACCTTACCTCAGACCCTGGAGGAAAGGAAAAAGGTGTGGGGAGAGACTTGGGGGTGAACAGAGTTGGAGGAGCCATGGCCCCTGCCCTCCAGGAGCTGAGCTAGGCAGGGCAGAGGCTACTGGCCCCACTGAAGCAGAGAATCGGACAACCACGGGATGTCTGAGCCAGAAGGAAGACTCCCATCATTTTTCAGAGGACAAAAATGAGGCATAGAGAAGGAAAGGGCCTGAACTAGTGTTAAGGGGTAGAGTCCATCTTCCAGCTCAAATGTGCCCATCCCCAACCTTAATCACTGAGGCTGGGCATGCTCCCTTGACCCTAATCCATCACTACCTACAGTGGGGATTAGGACCTCCAGTGCCATTGTGTCAGGGTCCTACTCCCTGCTGCCTGATCCCAGATGTGCATTCTAGCCCCACAGCTGGCTCTTTGGTATACCAGCATCTCTTGGCAACCTGTAGATATCACCTTGAACTTCAGCTGCCTGATTATGTCATCTGATAGACCATCAGGGCAGCTAGATGGTGCTGCAGTAGATAGAGCGCTGGGCCTGGAGTCAGGAAGACTCTTCCTGAGTTCAAATCTGACACTGGCTGTGTGACCCTGGGTAAGTCACTTCACCCTGTTTGCCTCAGTTTCCTCATCTGTAAAATGAGCTGGAGAAGGAAATGGCAAACCACTCCAGTATCTTTGCCAAGAAAATCCCAAATGGGGTCATGAAGAGTTGGACACAACTAAACAACAAAAAGATAGAGCATCACAAATGGTAACAATTCCAACAGGGAGGAAGAACAGAGTTATCTAATGGGGTGAGCTGAGGTTGGTAAGCTCTAGGAAGAGGCACTGGGCCTGTGGTTTCCTTCACAACTTCTCTGCAACTTAGATTCTTAGAGTTGCCCAAGGCACTGAGAGGCTAAGGAACTTGCCTAGGGTCGGACAACCAGGGACTGGACTTGAACCCAAGTCTTCCTGACTTGGAGGCCAGGGACAAAAGGAAGATCCTAGAGTTACTGTGGAAGGGCCCTGGAATATAGTCCAAGCTGCTCATTTTACAGAGGAGGGAACCAAGGCCCAAAGGGAAGAAATGAGTTGGCAAAGGCCACCCAGGCAGTAAGTAGCAGAGACTGGGTGGGAACCCAGGTTTCTTGCTGTCTTGCCAGTGTACGTCCCAGAGGTAGCACGCTACCTCTTTCAAGGCACTGGGGCCACTGCCAGAGGCAGACAGGTCAGTGATAATGGACAATAGAGAGAAAGCAGAGTGGCCCTGTGTTTATTTGGCTTGTTTTCTCTGCAAGGGAGACTGACCTTTGCACTGGAAAGGCAGGAGCAAAAGTGGCTAATGGAGAGTTGATGCCCAAGATAAGGAAAGAGATAATGAAAGATTAACTAGCTGGCTTTGATGAGTTCGAGTGAGTAGCTCCAGATGACCCCCATCCTCAGGTACTGACAGAACCTGGGGCATTGGGGGCAGGAGGTGGCACATGAGTGCTGTCTTCAAGGAGCAGAAGAACTGTCCTATAGAGGAGGGCTTCAGCCTGTTCTGTCTGGCCCCACAGGACAGAACCAGGTCCAGTGAGGAAGCTGCAAAGAGGCCAAAGGCTCGATGTCGGAAAACACCTCCCAACAATTAGAACTGGTTACAGGAAAATGTCTCAGAGGCAATGACTTCCCCACCATTGGAGGTCCGCAAGCAAAGGCGGAATGTTATAGAACGGACTGGATTAGATGGCCACTGAAATCCCTTTCCACTCTGAGCATCTGGAGTGCTGTAGACCTTGAAGACCTATAATGGGCCATGCTTATACAGAGACAGACGTCTGGCCCGTGGCACAGAGGACTGGGCTTAGGAAAGTATGGGGCGTGGGGGGGGGGCTCATGCCCTCCCCTGAATCCCCATCTGACCAATCACACCTAGAAGAGAAGGGGGAGATGAATCACTCTCCTCCCCTGGCCAATAGCACAGGTTTGAAAATTCTGACTCTCTCTTGTCCAGGCTCAGGATTAGGGTTCAAGTGCTGAGGAAAGGGTGGAATCTGGGGACCAGGGCACCCAGGACAAGCTCCACATTGGGGGCTACACCCCTACCCCCAGGTAGCCAAGGCTCCACTTTCAGACACAACTGCGGGGGGTCAGGAGGAGAGGAGAGTTGCTAAATGCTTTCACCTCGCCCATAACTTGGCCCCAGCCCAAAGCTTGAAGTCAGCAGGCTGTTACCCTGGAGAAGATTGAGCAAAGCATGGACCTTAGCCCTTGGCTGTATCTACTCCCCAGGTCATTTGCCTGACATAAACCAGGTCTCAGTCAGGGCTCCATTCCGGAAACCAATGAGCTAAAGAGAGAGTGATGGAGGAGATAAAGGATAAGGAGATAGGGAAGGGGAGGAGGAGAGGCAGGCACGGCCGCCATCGACATCGTCATGGGGAGAGTTGCCAGGATACCGGAGAGCCCTGGGTTGGATGGCGCCTTGCAGAATTAATAGCACGTCCATAGTGCAGAGTCCAGACCAGAAAGGTCCAGTGGCCAGGACCAGTGACAGAGAAGACTTACTGCTTTGCCCAGGCCGGCCTGCTAGCTTATAAACTCATTTAATCCCAGGGCTCTTTGCTATCGCCTAGACTGACAGGCCAACAGTTCCAGGAAGATAAGGGCAGGGAGGAGATGCAGTAAGATGGAAGCTAAGTTGTGTGGGTCTCAGAAGGGGGAAGGGCAGTTTGCCCCCTTCCCTAGCTCCTCACCTGTGACTCCAGCTCTTTTCCCAGGCTCCTGTTCCAGGCTGCCTGCTGTCTAAGCCTCCCTTTCCAGCCCTCCCTTTCCCCCAAGGCAGCAGCCTATGCTCTGGTCCTTCTTCCTAGTCTGAACTTGGCCCTCCCAGACTCCCATCTCCTCTGTCCCTGCTCTCAGGTGACCTGGGAAACAATCTTGGTAAGTCATTAATGAGCATGAACATGCTAACCTAGCAGGGCACAGGTAGGTAAATTGTGGCAGGCCAGTGGGGGATTATGAGCTGGGGGAGAGGGGAGGCAACTTTCTAAGACCCTCATAGGATCATGAACTCAGAGCTGGAAGTCATTTAGGTGAGGAGGTCATTTAGGCCAACCCCTTCATTTTACAGAGGAGGAAACTGAGGCCTATGAGGGCAAATGATTTATCCAAAGTCACACATGTCACTGTGGCAGAACTGGAATTTGAACTCAGGACCTCTGACCTTCCATCCAGTATTTTGTTGTTATTATCCTTGTTCAGTCATTTTCAGTCACGTCCAACTCTCTGTGATCCCATTTGGGGTTTTCTTGGCAGAAAGCCTGGAGTGGTTTGCCATTTCCTTCTCCAGCTCATTTTACAGATGAGGAAACTGAGGCAAACAGGGTTAAGTGACTTGCTCAGGGTCACACAGCTAGTAAGTATCTGAGGTCACATTTGAACTCAGGTCTTCCTGACTCTAAACCCCACACTCTATCCACTGCAGTACCACCCAGCTGCCCTTTTCCCCTAAAGACCATAGTATCATGGAAAGAACACTGGGGTTGGAGACAAAGGACCTGGCTTCCAATCCCTGCTCTGCTGCTTGCTATTCATGGGATCTTGGAAAACTTGCTTCCCAATTCTTTAGATTGAAGTTTCTTCACAAAGACAAAATGAAAGCCAGCCCCCTGACTGGAGGAGTTTGCATTCTTTTTGGGGTATAGGACGTGGAAAGAAATGAATAACTAGGAGATGGGAATCTGGGAGGGCCAAGTTTGGACTAGGGAGAAGAACCAGAGCACAGGCTGCTGCCTTGGGGGAAAGGAGAGCTGGAAAGGGAGGCTTAGACAGCAGGCAACCTGGAGCTTCCTGCAGGAGGCACTACTGAAGTTGAGCCTTGAACAGTTGTTAAGGCATGCAAAGGCGCAGAGGTAGGAGATGAAGTGTCATCTAGCAGATGGCAAGGACATAGAGAAAAGCAGTCACTGCCCACATAGAGCTTAGCTTCTACTATATAAAGGGGACCTGCTACTATATCATCGACCCCTCCAGGGTAGTTAAAAGGCTCTCAAACCTTAATTAAGTCCTGACAGTGGGATTTTGGGCACCAACCTCCTGAAAAGTGGGGAGGGGGAGGGCTTAGGGGAAGCCTGACAGGCTCATAGGGACCTTATGCACCATTCATTTCAAACCCCTCATTTTACGGAGGAAGAAACTGAGTCCCCAAAAAGGGAAGAAATTGGTCCAAGGATTTAAAGCCAGGTCCTCTGATTCCAAAAAAAAGTGTGCTTTGTGTTCCTCAACAGAAACTGCCAACTTCCAAGTGATGGGGAGGTTTCCAAAGGGGTCTAATGTGATTTCCCAGGCCCCCAGGAAGGAGAGAGGCCAGACTTTGTTAGTCAGAGAGAAGCCAAGCGGGACAATGGGAAGAGAAAACAAGTCTATCCGGAGGCCAGTGTGAAGCTACAGCCAGCTCTGGGGTGAGGGCCGGAGGATAGGAAACAGCTTGTGGCAGAGGGAAGGCCTGATTTGCAGAGCATGTCTGGGCCCTGCCCCATTGGAAGCTGGAACAGAAAGGGCTTGGGAGGTGGGGGTGCTGATTCAAAACAGCTGTGGCTTCTCCACCCTGGGGACCTTTGCACTTTGCCCTCGGCCCCACTATACCCTGGCTGTTTTCGTGGAGCCAGCAAAGCCAGTTTAAGGTTCCCAGCGATCTACGAGGTCCCTCGGAGTGGTTCGGAGGCTCCAGTTGGGGCTGGCCTGGTGGGTAGGTCCCACTCCCTTCAGCAGACCTAGCCCAGTCCTGCTGTCCTGGGGAGGCCCGAGGAAGCCCTACAGAGAGAAGGGTCCAGCCACAGCCAGAGAGGCACCATGGTCCTGGCTGGCCTCTGGGCCTTCCTTCTGTGTGGTATGTGGATGACTTCCTCTTTCTTCCATTCAGGGGCAGGCAGACTGAGTGGGGCAGGAGCCTAGACTTGGGTGGCTGATGGTTCCTCTCCTTTAGGTGACTTTGCCCAAGGGTTCCCTCTCTACCTATTTCCACCCCCTTCTCCACTTCTTCTCCATCTTTCTCAAGAAAACTGCTCCTCAGGGTAGGCACTGGGGGGGGGGGGGCGGGGAAATGATCACAGCGGTAAGACCTGGAAGGTAAGAGCTGGAAGGGCCCTTAAAAGGCATCTTGCCCAGCAGTCTCATTTTTCAAATGGGGACACTGAGGTCCAGAAAGCAGAATGATGAAGAAACCTTTTCTCTTTTCCGTGTCAGCCATACTGTCAAACATTTAGTAACCAAAATAGGAAGCCTGGTATAAGGAAAAGAGTATTGGATTTGTAGTCAAGAGACCTGAGTTCAAGTTCTGGCCCAGTTACTTACTTGCTCTGTGACCTTGGCCAAGTCACTGCTTCTCTCTGAGGTTAAGGAGGTTTCCCCTGCTGCAAAATGAGACAGTTGGGCTAAATGATGTCAAAGGTCCTGTTTAGCTTGAAATCTATGATTCTAGCACATTCTACTTCTCCATGCCTCAGTTTCCTCATCTGTAAAATGAAAATAATAATTTGTATGGTAGTTTCCTTATAGGGGTTTTGCAGGAAAAGTGCTTTCTAAATGAAAGGTGTGAGTTTTTATTATTGCTGTTATCACTACCACCTGATTGTCCCCATGGCCAGAAATCTCAAACCAGCCACCAGCCCAGACAGCATCCCAGTACCTTGTGCCTACAATGACCACATCTGTGGAGCTGTATGCCTCACTGATGCTTGCCCATGTGTGACTAGCAGCAAATGACTTAACCTATGAAGCACTTTGAATGACTTTCTAAATGATCACCTGAGTTTCGGAATGGCCCTTCCCAGAGAGGCTCCCGGAATGGGAGTTTAGGTCCCGTGGCCCCTCAGCAATAAAAGAAGGCTCTTCCCACTGCCTACTACCCACAGTGGTGAGGAAAGCACTTTGCAAGCCTTAAAGCATTAGAGAAATGGGCATTTTTCCAGAAGAGTTCTTGTGTCCCAACATACATAGGCTGTGCCCCTACTTTGTGCTGAGTGATAGGCAGCATATTCTCTTATCAATGACTCTGTTCTAACTCCTAACTGAGACCCTTGTAGGGGGAGGGTGGTTCATGTTAACTGGGTAACTCTCACTAATAGAGGGGAATCTGGGGCAATGAGGTGGCACTGAATGGATATAGAACCAGGCCTGGAGTCAGGAAGACCTGAGTTCAAATGCAGCCTCAGACACCTCCTAAGCTGGGTGATCCTGGGAAATCACTTCACCCTGTTTGCCTCAGTTCCTCATCTGTAAAATGAGCTGGGGAAGGAAACGGCAAACCACTCCAGTATCTCTGCCAAGAAAACCCCAAATAGGGTCACAGAGAGTTGGACATGACTGAACAATAGAGGGGAATGCACTGAGGTGGGATTCACAGCTAACCTGCCCCACCCAGGCATTGGCTTGGTCTTGTCTGGGTGACTCTCCCTCACCCCTCCACTCAGTTGATCTGGGAGTTTCGAGGGATATTAAAGAGAGGGGAAGATGCCTTTGTGATTTGCCCTGTCATTTTATCAAGGTACCATCTCATTTTAAAACCTTGGGCTGGGATTCTTTTAACCTTTGTTCTGTTTAAAGGTTGATCATTGAAAAAAATAAAACCCCCACCCCTCTGTCTATATGTCTCATCTTCCCCTTGAGCTTTGATCAGAGTTGGGACACCCCCTTCCTGCCTCCCCCAAGACAGCCAGGCAGGTTGTCCTGCCCCATCTCTAGAGTCTGAAAATTACAGATTCCCCACCATTGCCTTTTGGGTAAATCCCATTCGTTGGGTGGGAGGAAGAGAATCATCGGCTGTTGGGGCTGGAAGATCATATAATCAGAGATGATCTGAAGCAGAGATCTTCTCATCTGATCCCCTCCCCCCTTTTACAGAGGAAGCAGACCCAGAGAAAGGAAGAGCTTTGCCTAAGGTCACACAGAACCAGAATTTGAACTCGGGTCTTCTAACTCTAGCTCTAGAATACAGTCCATTGAATCTACCCGATTCCCAGATTAAAAAAAAAAATCCAAAGCAGGCTGAGTTGCTGCAAGTTACCGTTTCTCTCGCTGTTTTCTAGCCTGTGTCCTAGGCCACCCAAAGCAAACAACATCTGGAGGAGAGGATATGAGAAATTGTTCTGTGACCCCACCGGTGAGGCCGACCCCCTTCCCAGAGCAGGGCCCCTCTCACCACGTGGCTTTGCTGGCCCCTTTACTCCATGCCTCCCTTTCCAAGACAATTCTCTCAGCTCCCAGACTCTCCCCTTTCCACCAGACTTGCTCCTGGTTTCCTGGCTCAGGGGCTCTGTTTTTGATTAACTGCTGGAGAATCAGTCATTACTCCCTAGTCCTCTCTGGCTCCATCAATATCCCACCTCCAGAGGCACCGGTGGGGCTGGGGGATGCCACGGGGGCCATTGGCAAGCCTCAAGCTGAGGCTAGGCTATGGGGGAGAGTAAAGAGAAAAAAAATAAGGGGCATGGAAAGAGAGAGAGAGAGAGAGAGAGAGAGAGAGAGAGAGAGGGAGGGAGGGAGGGAGGGAAGGAAGAAGGGAGGGAGAGGCAGAGGGAGAGGGAGAGAGGGAGAGAGACAGAGAGAGAAGAGAGAGAGGGAGAAGGGGGAAGAGACAAGGGGAAGGAGAGGAAGAGGGGGAGAGGAAGAAGGAGGAGGGGGAGAAAAGAGGAGAAGGAAGGGAGGGGGAAAGAGAAGGAGAGAGAGATGGCAAAGAGTGAGAAAGAGACAAAGGACAGGAGGGAAGGACAAAAAGAGGGAAGGAGAGATAGAAAGAGGGAAGGAGACTGAGAGAGGAGAAGAATGGGGAAGGATGAAATGAGAGAGAAAGATGGAGGGAAGCATACAGTTGGAAGGAGACAGACAAAAATGGGTGGAGGAAGAATAGGGGAGAGGAACCATCAGTGCCTGCAAAGCCCACCAAGAGTTCCATGGGTGCCAGACTGGGCGGGACTTGCAGAAAGGATTGAGACCTGAGATGTCCGCGCCCCCCACCTTCCCCCTCCCCCCATTGCCTCTCATGTTTCTAAGTGCCTCCCTGCAACTTGCATATAGTAGGCATTTGATAAACACTCATTTATTCGAATATCATCAGTTGCCTAGGCGATTAGGAATAGGAGGGGAGGGGAGGGGCTTCAAGCATTCTAGTCATGGAAATTGGAAAGTTAATGGCGTCTTTCCCAAGCCAACCCCAGGCATCCAGGCCAGGGGGCAGTGACCAGATGTTCAGACTGCTCCCTCCTCCCGCCTCCTCCACCCCCCAAAGCATCTATGTGGGCTCTTTTCCCTCCATGGATAACCCAGGATAGATGATTATAATTAGGGGCCATGATATAGATGACAAACCACTGAAGGAGATAGAGAGGGAGTGGCTGGGCAGGTAGGTGGAGAGGCCAGTGAGGAGGGAGGATCCAGGTGGAGCATGTAGTCAACTTTATCAGAGGCTGAACAGAGGTCAGGGAGGATGAGGACACACCAGGGCTTCCTGAGGTCCTTTTCTGTAGCCAGGCCCTTGGGCCTGAAGTTGGAGGCACATAGATCTATATTAGGGTTGGAAGGGGCAAGGGTCCAGGCTCTACCCCACCCAAACCCATTGTGTTTCTGTGTATCTCACTGGGACCTTGGGGGGCCATGTCAGTATCTTCCAGTCACAGCTGTCAACACCACTGCCCGGCTTAAGGACCTTCGACAGCAGTTGGAGACTAATGGGCTTGATGCCTACATCATTCCTGACACTGACGCCCACCTGGTGAGTGGCCATCCCCTTCCCCGCCCAGTCCAATGTTAGTCACTGAGAGAAGACTCAAGCTGGAAATGAAGGAGTGTGAGAGGGGATCTCACATCATGGAAGGCAGCACATGGAGGCACAGGTTTGTTCACCAAACCCCAAGGAGGAACAATGAGCTGGGAATATGAAGAACTTCATGAATGAATGAATGAGTAAATGAATGAGTTAAGCATTCATCAAGTGCTATGTGCAAAGCACTGTGTTAAGTCCTAGAAGGATAAATAGAAAAGTCAGACAGTCTCTGTTCTCAAGGAGCCTACACTCTAACGAGAGACAACCTCTGTAGAAGATTTCAGCTGTAAGAGAGAAGGAAAAGTCCCTTCATCTTTAGGGTGCAGCAGCAAAGCAGATGGTAAGGCCTCTGCTTTAATGGAATTTCCACCAATAAAATCTCAGCAGTTTCTGATGTTGAACCATTTGACATCACCAAGATCTTTGGCCACAAAAATGTTCTTTTCTGAGTCTTCAAATCATCTTCCTAAAGTTCAGGTCTGAATGTGTCACCTGTCTACTTACTAAAATTCCGTGGTTCCCTATTACCTCTATGATCAAATATAAAATTTTCTGTTTGGCATTCAAAACCCTTCATAACCTGGCCCCTTCCTGTGTTTTCAGTCTTTTGACATGTACTCTATGATCCAGCTACGCCGGCCTTCTTGCTCCATCTTCTGACCCTGTGCCTTTGTCCTGGCTATCCCTTATGCCTGGAATATTCTTGCTCCCCATTTCCAGGTTTTGGCTTCCTTGGCTTCCTTCTAGTCGTAGCTTCTGCAAGAAGCCTTTCCCAGTCCCCTTCAATGCTAGGCCCTCCTCCCTGAGATTACCTTCCATTTATAGATTGTATGTACATAGTTATTACTGTGATCTCTCCCATTAGACATGATCCCCTCGAGGTCATGCCTTGTTTTGGCATTTCTTTGTATTTCCAGTGCTTAGCAGAGTACCCAGCATACAGTAAGTGCTTAATAAGTACTTGTAGTAATGATTCTGAGGACTGTGACTTTATCTGCCAGACTGGTAGGCAGGTCAAGTAGAGACAGTGAAATTGAGGACAAATGGAGAATTGAGGACAGGAGTCTGGGTCAGAGTAGTCTCTGCTGTAGGTCAATCAACAAGCATTTATTAAGTGCTTACTGTGTGTTAAACACTATGCTGGGCACTGGGGATACAAAGAAAAGTAGAAAACAGTCCCACAACATACCTATCAATAGGCATGCACAAGATATGTAGAGAGGGCAAAGGTCAGACAGGTATGGTCGGGGGAGGACGAGGAACAGCCTCCTGGAAAAGGTAAAGTCTGAAGGAAATCAGGTCATTTTAGAGTATTCCAGGGGCCTGGGGGAAACCAGTGTGAAGGCTCAAAGATGAGGGATAGAGCCTGGTCTGACAAACTCTGAGGTACAGAAAGTACTTCCTGAAAGAGTCAAATCCAGATCTAATCTGGGCCCAGCCTTTCCATGCTATGCACTGAGTGGATACTGAAATAGAAGACACAGGCCCCATCTTGAGGATGCTTT
Source organism: Trichosurus vulpecula (assembly GCF_011100635.1). Taxonomy (NCBI): domain Eukaryota; kingdom Metazoa; phylum Chordata; class Mammalia; order Diprotodontia; family Phalangeridae; genus Trichosurus; species Trichosurus vulpecula. The sequence continues at coordinate 45,700,326 of NC_050582.1, read as the reverse complement.
ACAATGGAGCAAGAGAGGAGATTTACATAGATAAAGCAGCATAAGATCTAAGGGAAGGAGCAGTTAATGAGAGTGGCAAAAGTAATAATGGCTCTCATTTCCAGAGCCCTTTAAGGCTTACCAAGGGCTTATCTCTTGTCCACCCTTGGAAGTGGGTAGTGTAAGGATTATTAGACCCATTTTACAGATGTGGAAGCAGAGGCTCAGAGAGATGAACTCCCCTACCCAGGGCTACCCAGCTAAAAAGCATCTGAGCCAAGACTTGAACCCAGATCTTGTGGTACCTAGTCTAACATTCTTTCTACAGCACCACACCAAAGAAGGCTTCATGGAGGAGGCCAAACTGAAACTGGGCTGTGACGAAAGGCTAGATTTGGGGAGAGAAGAAGGATGGGCAACCTAGGCCATTGTGGGCGAAAGGTGACCCAGGATGCAGAAAGTTCATGAAGGCATCTGGTTGCTTTTTCAGAGTGAGTACCTGGCCAAACACGATGAGAGACGCTGGTGGATGTCTGGCTTCAGTGGCTCGGCAGGTGATGAACTCCATCCTCACCTCCCCCAACCTCCTTCTGGCCAGGGGGCCACCTGCCCTGGACCAGAGTCCAGGCCCTCAGGCCCCTGATGCCCCTGGCTTGGCCTTGTCCAAGGTCATACAGGGAGCATCAGAGATGAGATCTGAACCCAGGTTTCCCTGCCTTTACAACTCACATGCTTTCCACTGTATACTCTGCCTCCTACAAATAATGCAGCTCTGAATATTTTGTAGGAAATGCTATTTTAAACATTCATTAAAGCTACATACACCTCATTTACTCGGCACATACTGCTTGAGGAAATCCAAGCCTCTTGAGGGCTAACATAGACCACCAGATCCATAACTAGGATAGGATAACCAGGGAATTTCACCAAGGTTAGACATGGAAATTGGGAAACAGGGAGGTTCCTCCCTACAGCTCAAGGTCCCCTTGGGCTTGCCCCGTGTTGCATGACCCCAACTCCCTTGCCAAGCTCTGGGACACCCTTCCCTCTCCTGACCTGCCTCTCCTGACCCATGACTAGTCCACTGGTCTGCCACGTCCCCACTTCCCTCTCCCTTCCTCAACTCTTTTGGTCCCTTGGTAAAAGATTCCTAATATGACCTCTGTTGACCACAGGACCCCACACACAGTAGGCAATGAACTGATGTGTTTAGTGGACTGAATTGTATTATGTGCTGGGTGTTGTGGGGTCCACAGAGATGAGCAAGGCCCGTCGCCTGCCCTCATGGTGCTCACAAACTAGGAAGGGGGGAAAGACATAGACAGAAAGGCAGTTAAAACCAGGTTGGGCAATGAGTACTCTGAGAGAAGAACCACCATGGGTTGGGAATAGGGTTGGTACTCCCAGCTGATTGCCAACAAAGTAAGAAGAGGCCGGCCTTCCATCAAGAACCTAAGTTGTCATTTGGTGAAACATCCTGGCACAAAATTTGGAGTCAGAGGTCCTGGTTCTGCTACTTACTGACTGTGTGACCTTGGACAAGTCACTATATCTCCTTGAGTCTCAGTTTCTTCATCTAAAAAATGAGGAGGTTGGACCAGATGGTCTCTAAAGCCCCTTCCACCTCTAGATCTAGGGTCCTATTTGTGTGACTTTGGACCAGTATCTTCCCCTCCCTGGGGCTCAGTTTCCCCATCTATAAAATGAATGGCTTTTGAGGACCTTGCAGCTCTAAAGCTGTGATTTTTGCCTTCCTCCTATTCCAGGAAATGCAGTGGTGTCTAAGACAAAGGCAGCTCTGTGGACCGACAGCCGCTACTGGATTCAGGCTGAACGGCAAATGGATTGCAACTGGGAGCTGCATAAAGAAGGTATGGAGAGGGGGAAGTAGGGCTTAAATTTCCTCTCCTCTGGGTACAGCAAAATCACAGGGCCCTCTTGGGACCCCAAGAGGAGAATATTTTCAAAGCAAGCACTGGCTGGCCTGCTATACCCAAAGAAAAGCATCCATCTGGCCCTTCTTACTGAATATCCCAGCATTGGTATGCAGAGATTCAGGGGAGCTCTAAACTCTTGGGTGCCAGGGCTCTAGAGGGTTATTTCCAAGAAGCTCAAGGTGTTTGGGATAGGCCCTGACCTTTGGGGTTGACCCCCAAGAAAATTAACACTTCTAACGCTTCCACAATGCCAGTAGAATATAAGTTCCTCAAAGGCATAGACTGCCTCACTTTGTCTTTGCAGATCCAACACCTGCCAAGAGCTTCGAACATAGTAGGCACTTAAGGGATGCTTGTTGAATAACAGAATCCTGGGCTAGAAAGACCTCAGGGCCCAGGAGGGATGAGGGTGGGTCGATCACACTTATCTAAGGGGTACTTCCCATTGGGTTTGGCAGTTGGCGCTTCGCCCATGGCAACATGGATCCTGGCAGAGATTCCAGCTGGAGGTCGAATTGGCTTTGACCCCTTCCTCTTCTCCATCGGTATGTACTTAGCTTTGATCTGGGCAGTGATGGTGGCAGGGGGCATTCCAAGATACTATACCATGATTAGCAATCACAGGGAACATCTAGGGTGATCTGGGCTATAGCCCAGAAAGTGGGTATGATGCTGGGGCTTCTAAGCTGTCAAATCCTTGAGTAACACACCTGCCTGAAAAAATATGGAGAATACCAGGTCCTCCAGTGCTTGTTGTGTGTTGACAACTGAAAAACCCAAACAACAAAACAAAGTATACGTGTACCAGTAGAACAAAATGGTACCTTACAGGCTTCTACCAAGCTATCTCCCCTGCACATGTCAGAAACATGCAAGGGAATCTTCCAATCCTTAACATCAGGTAAAGTATGAAACATGAAGATACATGCTCCCCAGGGTTCTTTAGCACTGTTCTGGATCATCAAAGTCACCATTCCCCCG